>NW_025745501.1:0-19353 GCF_021184085.1 Oncorhynchus gorbuscha | reverse complement strand
CTAGCTTGTCTGTCATAATATAATAGAGACAGTAGATCAAGCTGGTCTGTCATAATATAATAGAGACAGTAGATCTAGCTGGTCTGTCATAATACAATAGAGACAGTAGATCTAGCTGGTCTGTCATAATACAATAGAGACAGTGGATCTAGCTTGTCTGTCATAATATAATAGAGACAGTAGATCTAGCTGGTCTGTCATAATATAATAGAGACAGTAGATCTAGCTGGTCTGTAATATTATAATAGAGACAGTAGATCGAGCTGGTCTGTCATATTATAATAGAGACAGTAGATATGGCTTGTCTGTCATATTATAATAGAGAGAGTAGATCTAGCTGGTCTGTCATAATATAATAGAGACATAGAGACAGTAGATCTAGCTGGTCTGTCATAATATAATAGAGACAGCAGATCTAGCTGGTCTGTCATGTTATAATAGAGACAGCAGATCTAGCTGGTCTGTCCTAATATAATAGAGACAGTAGATCTAGCAGGTCTGTCCTAATATAATAGAGACAGTAGATCTAGCTGGTCTGTCCTAATATAATGGAGACAGTAGATCTAGCAGGTCTGTCATAATATAATAGAGACAGTATATCAAGTTACTCTGTCATAATGTAATAGAGACAGTAGATCGAGCTGGTCTGTCATAATATAATAGAGACATAGAGACAGTAGATCTAGCTGGTCTGTCATAATATAATAGAGACAGTCGATCTAGCTGGTCTGTCATAATATAATAGAGACATAGAGACAGTAGATCTAGCTGGTCTGTCATAATATAATAGAGACATGGAGACAGTAGATCTAGCTGGTCTGTCATAATATAATACAGTAGATCTAGCTGGTCTGTCATAATATAATAGAGACATAGAGACAGTAGATCTAGCTGGTCTGTCATAATATAATAGAGACAGTCGATCTAGCTGGTCTGTCATAATATAATACAGTAGATCTAGCTGGTCTGTCATAATATAATACAGTAGATCTAGCTGGTCTGTCATATTATAATAGAGACAGCAGATCTAGCTGGTCTGTCATATTATAATAGAGACAGAAGATATAGCTTGTATGTCATAATATTATAGAGAGTATAGATCTAGCTGGTCTGTCATAATATAATAGAGACAGTAGATCTAGCTGGTCTGTCATATTATAATAGAGACAGTAGATCTAGCTAGTCTGTCATAATATAATAGAGACAGTAGATCAAGCTGGTCTGTCATATTATAATAGAGACAGTTGATCTAGCTGGTTTGTCATAATATAATAGAGACAGTAGATCAAGCTGGTCTGTCATATTATAATAGAGACAGTTGATCTAGCTGGTTTGTCATAATATAATAGAGACAGTAGATCTAGCTTGTCTGTCATAATATAATAGAGACAGTAGATAAAGCTGGTCTGTCATAATATAATAGAGACAGTAGATCTAGCTGGTCTGTCATAATACAATAGAGACAGTAGATCTAGCTGGTCTGTCATAATACAATAGAGACAGTGGATCTAGCTTGTCTGTCATAATATAATAGAGACAGTAGATCTAGCTGGTCTGTCATAATATAATAGAGACAGTAGATCTAGCTGGTCTGTAATATTATAATAGAGACAGTAGATCGAGCTGGTCTGTCATATTATAATAGAGACAGTAGATATGGCTTGTCTGTCATATTATAATAGAGAGAGTAGATCTAGCTGGTCTGTCATAATATAATAGAGACATAGAGACAGTAGATCTAGCTGGTCTGTCATAATATAATAGAGACAGCAGATCTAGCTGGTCTGTCATGTTATAATAGAGACAGCAGATCTAGCTGGTCTGTCCTAATATAATAGAGACAGTAGATCTAGCAGGTCTGTCCTAATATAATAGAGACAGTAGATCTAGCTGGTCTGTCCTAATATAATGGAGACAGTAGATCTAGCTGGTCTGTCATAATATAATAGAGACAGTATATCAAGTTACTCTGTCATAATGTAATAGAGACAGTAGATCGAGCTGGTCTGTCATAATATAATAGAGACATAGAGACAGTAGATCTAGCTGGTCTGTCATAATATAATAGAGACAGTCGATCTAGCTGGTCTGTCATAATATAATAGAGACATAGAGACAGTAGATCTAGCTGGTCTGTCATAATATAATAGAGACATAGAGACAGTAGATCTAGCTGGTCTGTCATAATATAATACAGTAGATCTAGCTGGTCTGTCATAATATAATAGAGACATAGAGACAGTAGATCTAGCTGGTCTGTCATAATATAATAGAGACAGTCAATCTAGCTGGTCTGTCATAATATAATACAGTAGATCTAGCTGGTCTGTCATAATATAATACAGTAGATCTAGCTGGTCTGTCATATTATAATAGAGACAGCAGATCTAGCTGGTCTGTCATATTATAATAGAGACAGAAGATATAGCTTGTATGTCATAATATTATAGAGAGTATAGATCTAGCTGGTCTGTCATAATATAATAGAGACAGTAGATCTAGCTGGTCTGTCATATTATAATAGAGACAGTAGATCGAGCTGGTCTGTCATAATATAATAGAGACAGTAGATCTAGCAGGTCTGTCATAATATAATAGAGACAGTAGATCTAGCTGGTCCGTCATATCATAGAGACAGTAGATCAAGTTACTCTGTCATAATATAATAGAGACAATAGATCTAGCTGGTCTGTCATATTATAATAGAGACAGTAGATCTAGCTAGTCTGTCATAATATAATAGAGACAGTAGATCTAGCTAGTCTTTCATAATATAATAGAGACAGTATATCTAGCTGGTCTGTAATAATATAATAGAGGCAGTAGATCTAACTGGTCTGTCATAATATAATTGAGACAGCAGATCTTGCTGGTCTGTCATATTATAATAGAGACAGTAGATCTAGCTGGTCTGTCATAATATAATAGAGACAGTTGATCTAGCTGGTTTGTCATAATATAATAGAGACAGTAGATCTTGCTGGTCTGTCATAATATAATAGAGACAGTAGATCTAGCTGGTCTGTCATAATATAATAGAGACAGTAGATCTTGCTGGTCTGTCATAATATAATAGAGACAGTAGATCTAGCTTGTCTGTCATAATATAATAGAGACAGTAGATTGAGCTGGTCTGTCATAATATAATAGAGACAGTAGATCTAGCTGGTCTGTCATAATATAATAGAGACATAGAGACAGTAGATCTAGCTGGTCTGTCATATTATAATAGAGACTGTAGATCTTACTGGTCTGTCATAATATGAGGCAGTAGATCTAGCTGTTCTGTCATAATATAATAGAGACAGCAGATCTAGCTGGTCTGTCATATTATAATAGAGACAGTAGATATAGCTTGTATGTCATAATATTATAGAGAGTATAGATCTAGCTGGTCTGTCATAATTTAATAGACAGTTGATCTCCCTTGCCCTGTCTCTACTCTGACCACACCCCTCCCTTGCCCTGCCTTTACTCTGACCACACCTCTCCCTTGCCCTGCCCCTGTCTCTACTCTGACCACACCCCTCCCTTGCCCTGCCCCTGTCTCTACTCTGACCACACCCCTCCCTTGCCCTGCCCCTGTCTCTACTCTGACCACACCCCTCCCTTGCCCAGTCTCTACTCTGACCACACCCCTCCCTTGCCCAGTCTCTACTCTGACCACACCCCTCCCTTGCCCAGTCTCTACTCTGACCACACCCCTCCCTTGCCCAGTCTCTACTCTGACCACACCCTCCCTTGCCCAGTCTCTACTCTGACCACACCCCTCCCTTGCCCAGTCTCTACTCTGACCACACCCCTCCCTTGCCCAGTCTCTACTCTGACCACACCCTCCCTTGCCCAGTCTCTACTCTGACCACACCCCTCCCTTGCCCAGTCTCTACTCTGACCACACCCTCCCTTGCCCAGTCTCTACTCTGACCACACCCCTCCCTTGCCCAGTCTCTACTCTGACCACACCCCTCCCTTGCCCAGTCTCTACTCTGACCACACCCCTCCCTTGCCCAGTCTCTACTCTGACCACACCCCTCCCTTGCCCAGTCTCTACTCTGACCACACCCCTCCCTTGCCCTGTCTCTACTCTGACCACACCCTCCCTTGCCCTGTCTCTACTCTGACCACACCCCTCCCTTGCCCAGTCTCTACTCTGACCACACCCCTCCCTTGCCCAGTCTCTACTCTGACCACACCTCCCTTGCCCAGTCTCTACTCTGACCACACCCCTCCCTTGCCCAGTCTCTACTCTGACCACACCCTCCCTTGCCCAGTCTCTACTCTGACCACACCCCTCCCTTGCCCAGTCTCTACTCTGACCACACCCCTCCCTTGCCCAGTCTCTACTCTGACCACACCCCTCCCTTGCCCTGTCTCTACTCAATAGCACCAGGACTATCTAAGCAGCAGTTTCTCCCTCCAGTCTCCCTTATTTCTGTTGGTGATAGAACGGGGAGTCTAACATGTTTCCATTCCATGTTGAGCCTGACTGACAAGTGAGTACCTTTCATGATTGTAGCAAATGTATAAAATGATACTGTTAAAAGAACCAGTGTATGTGCTTCTATCATGTTTAGTACAGCATCCCACCAGTCCTGTATATAAGATAAATCCACATTTGGTTTTTAAATCTAAATTATTTATTTTTATTTTTCTTGCATTTGTCATTCATGCTTGTATGTGAATAACTAACATGTTTAACTTTGTGTTTTTTTCCCTCTTTAGTAAAACACAACCTTTCCTCTTGTGCTCCTGTGTTTTGTCTCATAAAAACCCCCAAACTGTGGATTTCCTGTTTCCTCTCATTTCATCTGCTTTTCTTACTAATGCAGGGTAGCCTAGTGGTTAGAGCGTTGGACTAGTAACCAGAAGGTTGCGAGTTCAAACCCCCGAGCTGACAACGTACAAATCTGTCGTTCTGCCCCTGAACAGGCAGTTAACCCACTGTTCCTAGGCTGTCATTGAAAATAAGAATGTGTTCTTAACTGACTTGCCTGGTTAAATAAAGGTTAAAAAAATATTTAAAAAATCGTGTTGTCACTTTGAACTCTGAAACCCAATCAAATATCCTTATACAGTCCACTTTTTCTATAGTTACACAGCAATGCACACTCAATTTGGCCATTTATAGAGGCCCCTTTCAAACATAAACATTGCCCTATATAATCTGGTATGGACGCTGGATATCCAATCTGTCTTTCAAACATAAACATTGCCCTATATAATATATAATATAATATAATAATATATAATAATATATAATATGCTGCTGGTATGGACGCTGGATATCCAATCACTGATTTGGAATGAAGACCTGTGATTTCTCCTAATGCACCGGATCTAAACAGAGGGGGGGTTGAATATGAAACATGGTATTATTGTATACGACAGCGATGCTCAACTGTGGAGCCTCTCATTAGGCAGCAGTAAGTCTACAAGTACATTTCCAAGCTGTATGGTAGTCTCTCATTACTCTAGGGATGACTGGTTATCTGTCTGGTAGTCTCTCATTACTCTAGGGGTGACTGGTTAGCTGTCTGGTAGTCTCTCATTACTCTAGGGCAGGGCAGGGGGGGTGTAGGAAATGTATTTCCTTAATGAATTCTGACAGACAAAAGCACAATACTGCATCAATTAGTATAACATTTATTAAATAACTTCTTCGAACACCCGTTCAGATCACTTTCTGGCACGGATATCAAAAGATATACAACTTTTACTTACATATATTTACATTATGCACATGAGGTGTGTGTGTGTGTGTGTGTGTGTGTGTGTGTGTGTGTGTGTGTGTGTGTGTGTGTGTGTGTGTGTGTGTGTGTGTGTGTGTGTGTGTGTGTGTGTGTATACAAGGCATTATTACAGCTCTGTGTGGAAGTAAGTTCAATTAAAAACGATTCTTGTTTTAGAGCCTAAACACGTTTGCCTTCTACTGCCTTGAGTTGAACAGGAAGGTCATCGCCAAACATATTCATCAAAACAAAAACAAAAAACAAAAAAAACAAGACAACAGTAAACATGAACTAATGTGACTAAACACATTTCAGTTAATTACCATCATTACCATTACCAGCTCCTGTCTTGGGCCAATCAGTGTCATTTTTCTAAAATGTCAGATCTCTATGACAAGAGGCATCATTCACCCAAATTTAATCCACAAATCGTCCCAGTGCTGTCAGATAGCGTGTGACAAATGACAGATAGACAGATCCACACTCCCCTCGCGGATGTCATTGTGTGGGACAATGACAAGTTTTTCTGATCAGGTAGAAATGGAGACGTCTGGTAACCGAAGTTGGATTTATAGTCTTCTCTCTAACCACTTTTGGCACACAAGATGTCCACTAGCTCTGGTCCAGGGCACTAGACCGTCCGTCTAACTAGGACCAGAGCTAGGTGACCACCAGAGAGACTAAATCAAACACTATAATTGTCTGTAAATATATAAACCGTATGTATAACATAACTTTGTTAATACACTGAACAAACAATAGAAATGAATCATGTAAAGTGTTGATCTCATGTTTCATGAGCTGAAATTAAAAGATCCCAGAATCTTTCCATTGTCTACAAATGTGTTTACATCCCTGTTAGTAAGCATTGTATCCTTTGTCAAGATAATCCATCCACCTGACAGGTGTGGCATATCAAGAAAGCTGATTAAACAGCATGATCATTACACAGGTGCACCTTGTGTTGGGGGCAATAAAAAGGTCACTCTAAAATGTGCAGTTTTGTCACAACGACACAATGCCACAGATGTCTCAAGTTGAGGGAGTGTGCAATTGGCAGGCTGACTGCAGAGATGTCCACCAGGGTTGTTGACAAATAAATGAAATGTTCATTTCTCTACCATAAACTTTAGAGAATTTGGCAGTACGTCCAACCGGCCTCACAACCGCAGACCAAGCAGACCCAGGACCTCCACATCCGTCTTCTTCACCTGCAGGATTGTCTGACACCAGCCACCCGGACAGCTGATGAAACTGTAGATTTGCACAACCAACTAGTTTCTGCAAAAACTGTCAGAAACCATCTCAGGGAAGCTCATCTGCGTGCTCGTCGTCCTCACCAGGGTCTTGACCTGACTGCAGTTTGGTGTCGTAACCGAATTCAGTTGGAAAATGCTCACCTTCGATGGCTGCTAGAGAAGTGTGCTCTTCATGAATGAATCCTGGTTTCAACTGTAACAGTCAGATGCCAGACAGCGTGTATGGCGTTGTGTGGGGCGTTGTGTGTGTGTGTGTGGCGTTGTGTGGGGCGAGCGGTTTGCTGATGTCAACGTTGTGAACAGAATGCCCCATGGTGGCGGTGGTGTTATGGTGTGGGACAGGAATAAACGAGAGACAACGAACATAAGTGCATGTTACCGACGGCAAATCTGAATGAATAGAGATACTGTGATGAGATCCTGAGGACCATTGTCGTGCCATTCATCCGCCGCCCTCACCTCATGTTTCACCACGATAATGCACAGCACCATGTCGCAAGGATCAGTACACAATTCCTGGAAGCTGAAAACGTCCCAGTTCTTCCGTGGCCTGCATACTCACCAGACATGTCAACCCGTTGAGCATGTTTGGGATGCTCTGGATCTACGTGTAGGACAGCGTGTTCCAGTTCCCGCCAATATCCAGTAACTTCCCCACAGCCATTGAAGAGGAGTGGGACGACATTCCACAGGCCACAATCAACATCCTGATGAAGAAGGAGATGTGTCGCTGCATGACGCAAATGCCGGTCACTCCGAATACTGACTGGTTTCCTGATCCACGCCTCTACCTTTTTGTTGTTGTTGATATGTGACCAGATGCATATCTGTATTCCCAGTCATGTGAAATCCATAGATTAAGGCCTAATTCAGTTATTTCACTTGACTTGATTTCCCTTATACAGTTCATATAACTCATTAAAATCATTGCATGTTTTAAAAAAGTAAAATAAAAATAATTCAGTGTATATTTCAGTGTAAGATGATATTTTCCATGGAGCTGATGTATAGGCTTAGTGGTCTTCGTAAATCCATTTCAATTTCAACTGACATCCTGTGGACACTTTCAAAACAATAACAACAAACTTCATACCCCCCCCACCCCCATTTTCATCAAATACTTTGACTTGCTTGCCCCCCACCCCCATTTTCATCAAATACTTTGACTTGCTTGACTTTTCAGCTACACAAAAGACAAGACTGAGGATTTACCATTTCAAAATGTAAAATAAATTAAAATTAATAAAAATACAGTTAACTTTCCAACTAAAAAGGATTTGAGACCAATACACATAGTAGTAACTTTGTAGTACGCATTCAGAACTCATTTCAGTCGCAAAAGCAACCTTTAAAATGTTATTTAAAAATAGGATAAATCTAGAATATAAGCAGGACATTTTTTCAACAAAATACTTCAAAAGGTAGTCATTCTAGATTAGTACGAGCTGTCGTTATGGTTTTGCCCAACACTAAATCTTGAACTAGTAACGGTGTTGTAGTGATACTATAGGTTGTATAGGCTGTGTGAAATAGCTTGGTTAACAGTTGCACTGTTAGTGGTTCTAGTTTAATGGTGAGGTAAGTGCTGTGATGAAAACAGCCTTTACCTCCAGTTTATTAGACTACAGAGTTGGTCCCAAATCTCTTCTGGGCCACACTGGGGTGTATTCATTTGTGCACTAGGAATGTTTATATTGCACGAATTCAGGTAGGTTCCTCCCCGTTTGCTTTCCTAATGAATACGCCCGTGTTGCTTATGGTCAAGTTCATTTGGTATGGCCCAGTCCCCTTGGGTAGGCAGTGTTTGTATATTTTAGAGCATTGCATTGGTCCTTAAGTGAAATCTCCACCCACCAGGGGCACTGGACCGTGCAAAACAAACCCGCACATAGAAAAGTGGGTAAGGAAACATTTGAGATGGTTTCCAAAACTGCATGAAACACACGACTTGTAAAACAAACATTGATAAGAGACCTCACTTCCTTGTGACGTGTGTCAAACAGCAGACAAGGTCTTAAAAGAAACTAAACTATACAAATCTAACTTATTATTATTATTGTTGTTTTTGTTTATGTACATATTTAGAAAAGGAAAAAAAGAAATGTTGAATTAACAGTATGCAGATACTGGGACTAACAGGTCGACAATATATTACACATCAGAAGCAGCTGGATTAAGAAAATACTAAGTAGTCAGAGAACTAAGTAGTCAGAGAACTAAGTAGTCAGAGAACTAAGTAGTCAGAGACCTAAGTAGTCAGAGAACTAAGTAGTCAGAGAACTAAGTAGTCAGAGAACTAAGTAGTCAGAGAACTAAGTAGTCAGAGAACTAAGTAGTTAGAGAACTAAGTAGTCAGAGAACTAAGTAGTCAGAGAACTAAGTAGTCAGAGAACTAAGTAGTCAGAGAACTAAGTAGTTAGAGAACTAAGTAGTTAGAGCCCTAACAGTCACGACAGTACAAAGTAGTTAGAGCCCTAACAGTCACGACAGTACAAATTCGTCCGAGTCCTAACAGTAAAGACAGTACAAATTCGTCCGAGTCCTAACAGTAAAGACAGTACAGTAGTCCTACCAGTCAAGACAGTACAGTAGTCCTACCAGTCAAGACAGTACAGTAGCCCTACCAGTCAAGACAGTACAGTAGCCCTACCAGTCAAGACAGTACAGTAGCCCTACCAGTCAAGACAGTACAGTAGCCCTACCAGTCAAGACAGTACAGTAGCCCTACCAGTCAAGACAGTACAGTAGCCCTACCAGTCAAGACAGTACAGTAGCCCTACCAGTCAAGACAGTACAGTAGCCCTACCAGTCAAGACAGTACAGTAGTCCTACCAGTCAAGACAGTACAGTAGTCCTACCAGTCAAGACAGTACAGTAGTCCTACCAGTCAAGACAGTACAGTAGTCCTACCAGTAAAGACAGTACAGTAGCCCTACCAGTAAAGACAGTACAGTAGCCCTACCAGTCAAGACAGTACAGTAGTCCTACCAGTAAAGACAGTACAGTAGTCCTACCAGTCAAGACAGTACAGTAGTCCTACCAGTCAAGACAGTACAGTAGTCCTACCAGTCGAGACAGTACAGTAGTCCTACCAGTCAAGACAGTACAGTAGTCCTACCAGTCGAGACAGTACAGTAGTCCTACCAGTCAAGACAGTACAGTAGTCCTACCAGTCGAGACAGTACAGTAGTCCTACCAGTCGAGACAGTACAGTAGTCCTACCAGTCGAGACAGTACAGTAGTCCTACCAGTCAAGACAGTACAGTAGCCCTACCAGTCAAGACAGTACGGTAGTCCTACCAGTCAAGACAGTACAGTAGTCCTACCAGTCAAGACAGTACAGTAGTCCTACCAGTCAAGACAGTACGGTAGTCCTACCAGTCAAGACAGTACAGTAGTCCTACCAGTCAAGACAGTACGGTAGTCCTACCAGTCAAGACAGTACCAAACTGAAGTCTGTATACACTTAGTAGAAACATTTGATATTCAAAATTGTTGTAGAAATATTCTAATCAAAAAATATATCTAGCTGGTCTGTCATATTATAATAGAGACAGAAGATATAGCTTGTATGTCATAATATTATAGAGAGTATAGATCTAGCTGGTCTGTCATAATATAATAGAGACAGTAGATCGAGCTGGTCTGTCATAATATAATAGAGACAGTAGATCTAGCAGGTCTGTCATAATATAATAGAGACAGTAGATCTAGCTGGTCCGTCATATCATAGAGACAGTAGATCAAGTTACTCTGTCATAATATAATAGAGACAATAGATCTAGCTGGTCTGTCATATTATAATAGAGACAGTAGATCTAGCTAGTCTGTCATAATATAATAGAGACAGTAGATCTAGCTAGTCTTTCATAATATAATAGAGACAGTATATCTAGCTGGTCTGTAATAATATAATAGAGGCAGTAGATCTAACTGGTCTGTCATAATATAATTGAGACAGCAGATCTTGCTGGTCTGTCATATTATAATAGAGACAGTAGATCTAGCTGGTCTGTCATAATATAATAGAGACAGTTGATCTAGCTGGTTTGTCATAATATAATAGAGACAGTAGATCTTGCTGGTCTGTCATAATATAATAGAGACAGTAGATCTAGCTGGTCTGTCATAATATAATAGAGACAGTAGATCTAGCTGGTCTGTCATAATATAATAGAGACAGTAGATCTTGCTGGTCTGTCATAATATAATAGAGACAGTAGATCTAGCTTGTCTGTCATAATATAATAGAGACAGTAGATTGAGCTGGTCTGTCATAATATAATAGAGACAGTAGATCTAGCTGGTCTGTCATAATATAATAGAGACAGTAGATCTAGCTGGTCTGTCATAATATAATAGAGACAGTAGATCTTGCTGGTCTGTCATAATATAATAGAGACAGTAGATCTAGCTTGTCTGTCATAATATAATAGAGACAGTAGATTGAGCTGGTCTGTCATAATATAATAGAGACAGTAGATCTAGCTGGTCTGTCATAATATAATAGAGACATAGAGACAGTAGATCTAGCTGGTCTGTCATAATATAATAGAGACATAGAGACAGTAGATCTAGCTGGTCTGTCATATTATAATAGAGACTGTAGATCTTACTGGTCTGTCATAATATGAGGCAGTAGATCTAGCTGTTCTGTCATAATATAATAGAGACAGCAGATCTAGCTGGTCTGTCATATTATAATAGAGACAGTAGATATAGCTTGTATGTCATAATATTATAGAGAGTATAGATCTAGCTGGTCTGTCATAATTTAATAGACAGTTGATCTCCCTAGCCCTGCCCCTACTCTGACCACACCCCTCCCTTGCCCTGCCTTTACTCTGACCAGACCTCTCCCTTGCCCTGCCCCTGTCTCTACTCTGACCACACCCCTCCCTTGCCCAGTCTCTACTCTGACCACACCCCTCCCTTGCCCAGTCTCTACTCTGACCACACCCCTCCCTTGCCCAGTCTCTACTCTGACCACACCCCTCCCTTGCCCTGTCTCTACTCTGACCACACCCCTCCCTTGCCCAGTCTCTACTCTGACCACACCCCTCCCTTGCCCTGTCTCTACTCTGACCACACCCCTCCCTTGCCCAGTCTCTACTCTGACCACACCCTCCCTTGCCCAGTCTCTACTCTGACCACACCCCTCCCTTGCCCAGTCTCTACTCTGACCACACCCCTCCCTTGCCCAGTCTCTACTCTGACCACACCCCTCCCTTGCCCAGTCTCTACTCTGACCACACCCCTCCCTTGCCCAGTCTCTACTCTGACCACACCCCTCCCTTGCCCAGTCTCTACTCTGACCACACCCTCCCTTGCCCAGTCTCTACTCTGACCACACCCCTCCCTTGCCCAGTCTCTACTCTGACCACACCCCTCCCTTGCCCAGTCTCTACTCTGACCACACCCCTCCCTTGCCCAGTCTCTACTCTGACCACACCCTCCCTTGCCCAGTCTCTACTCTGACCACACCCCTCCCTTGCCCTGTCTCTACACTGACCACACCCCTCCCTTGCCCAGTCTCTACTCTGACCACACCCCTCCCTTGCCCAGTCTCTACTCTGACCACACCCCTGCCTTGCCCAGTCTCTACTCTGACCACACCCCTCCCTTGCCCTGTCTCTACTCTGACCACACCCCTCCCTTGCCCAGTCTCTACTCTGACCACACCCTCCCTTGCCCAGTCTCTACTCTGACCACACCCCTCCCTTGCCCAGTCTCTACTCTGACCACACCCTCCCTTGCCCAGTCTCTACTCTGACCACACCCCTCCCTTGCCCAGTCTCTACTCTGACCACACCCCTCCCTTGCCCAGTCTCTACTCTGACCACACCCCTCCCTTGCCCAGTCTCTACTCTGACCACACCCCTCCCTTGCCCAGTCTCTACTCTGACCACACCCCTCCCTTGCCCAGTCTCTACTCTGACCACACCCCTCCCTTGCCCTGTCTCTACTCAATAGCACCAGGACTATCTAAGCAGCAGTTTCTCCCTCCAGTCTCCCTTATTTCTGTTGGTGATAGGACGGGGAGTCTAACATGTTTCCATTCCATGTTGAGCGTGACTGACAAGTGAGTACCTTTCATGATTGTAGCAAATGTATAAAATGATACTGTTAAAAGAACCAGTGTATGTGCTTCTATCATGTTTAGTACAGCATCCCACCAGTCCTGTATATAAGATAAATCCACATTTGGTTTTTAAATCTAAATTATTTATTTTTATTTTTCTTGCATTTGTCATTCATGCTTGTATGTGAATAACTAACATGTTTAACTTTGTGTTTTTTTCCCTCTTTAGTAAAACACAACCTTTCCTCTTGTGCTCCTGTGTTTTGTCTCATAAAAACCCCCAAACTGTGGATTTCCTGTTTCCTCTCATTTCATCTGCTTTTCTTACTAATGCAGCGTAGCCTAGTGGTTAGAGCGTTGGACTAGTAACCAGAAGGTTGCGAGTTCAAACCCCCGAGCTGACAACGTACAAATCTGTCGTTCTGCCCCTGAACAGGCAGTTAACCCACTGTTCCCAGGCCGTCATTGAAAATAAGAATGTGTTCTTAACTGACTTGCCTGGTTAAATAAAGGTTAAAAAAATATTTAAAAAATCGTGTTGTCACTTTGAACTCTGAAACCCAATCAAATATCCTTATACAGTCCACTTTTTCTATAGTTACACAGCAATGCACACTCAATTTGGCCATTTATAGAGGCCCCTTTCAAACATAAACATTGCCCTATATAATCTGGTATGGACGCTGGATATCCAATCTGTCTTTCAAACAAACATTGCCCTATATAATATATAATATAATATAATAATATATAATAATATATAATATGCTGCTGGTATGGACGCTGGATATCCAATCACTGATTTGGAATGAAGACCTGTGATTTCTCCTAATGCACCGGATCTAAACAGAGGGGGGGGTTGAATATGAAACATGGTATTATTGTATACGACAGCGATGCTCAACTGTGGAGCCTCTCATTAGGCAGCAGTAAGTCTACAAGTACATTTCCAAGCTGTATGGTAGTCTCTCATTACTCTAGGGATGACTGGTTATCTGTCTGGTAGTCTCTCATTACTCTAGGGGTGACTGGTTAGCTGTCTGGTAGTCTCTCATTACTCTAGGGCAGGGCAGGGGGGGGGGAAATGTAGGAAATGTATTTCCTTAATGAATTCTGACAGACAAAAGCACAATACTGCATCAATTAGTATAACATTTATTAAATAACTTCTTCGAACACCCGTTCAGATCACTTTCTGGCACGGATATCAAAAGATATACAACTTTTACTTACATATATTTACATTATGCACATGAGGTGTGTGTGTGTGTGTGTGTGTGTGTGTGTGTGTGTGTGTGTGTGTGTGTGTGTGTGTGTGTGTGTGTGTGTGTGTGTGTGTGTGTGTGTGTGTGTGTGTATACAAGGCATTATTACAGCTCTGTGTGGAAGTAAGTTCAATTAAAACGATTCTCGTTTTAGAGCCTAAACACGTTTGCCTTCTACTGCCTTGAGTTGAACAGGAAGGTCATCGCCAAACATATTCATCAAAACAAAAACAAAAACCAAAAAAAACAAGACAACAGTAAACATGAACTAATGTGACTAAACACATTTCAGTTAATTACCATTAGCTCCTGTCTTGGGCCAATCAGTGTCATTTTTCTAAAATGTCAGATCTCTATGACAAGAGGCATCATTCACCCAAATTTAATCCACAAATTGTCCCAGTGCTGTCAGATAGCGTGTGACAAATGACAGATAGACAGATCCACACTCCCCTCGCGGATGTCATTGTGTGGGACAATGACAAGTTTTTCTGATCAGGTAGAAATGGAGACGTCTGGTAACCGAAGTTGGATTTATAGTCTTCTCTCTAACCACTTTTGGCACACAAGATGTCCACTAGCTCTGGTCCAGGGCACTAGACCGTTCGTCTAACTAGGACCAGAGCTAGGTGACCACTAGAGAGACTAAATCAAACACTATAATTGTCTGTAAATATATAAACCGTATGTATAACATAACTTTGTTAATACACTGAACAAACAATAGAAATGCATCATGTAAAGTGTTGATCTCATGTTTCATGAGCTGAAATTAAAGATCCCAGAATCTTTCCATTGTCTACAAATGTGTTTACATCCCTGTTAGTAAGCATTGTATCCTTTGTCAAGATAATCCATCCACCTGACAGGTGTGGCATATCAAGAAAGCTGATTAAACAGCATGATCATTACACAGGTGCACCTTGTGTTGGGGGCAATAAAAAGGTCACTCTAAAATGTGCAGTTTTGTCACAACGACACAATGCCACAGATGTCTCAAGTTGAGGGAGTGTGCAATTGGCAGGCTGACTGCAGAGATGTCCACCAGGGTTGTTGACAAATAAATGAAATGTTCATTTCTCTACCATAAACTTTAGAGAATTTGGCAGTACGTCCAACCGGCCTCACAACCGCAGACCAAGCAGGCCCAGGACCTCCACATCCGTCTTCTTCACCTGCAGGATTGTCTGACACCAGCCACCCAGACAGCTGATGAAACTGTAGATTTGCACAACCAACTAGTTTCTGCAAAACTGTCAGAAACCATCTCAGGAAGCTCATCTGCGTGCTCGTCGTCCTCACCAGGGTCTTGACCTGACTGCAGTTTGGTGTCGTAACCGAATTCAGTTGGAAAATGCTCACCTTCGATGGCTGCTAGAGAAGTGTGCTCTTCATGAATGAATCCTGGTTTCAACTGTAACAGTCAGATGCCAGACAGCGTGTATGGCGTTGTGGGGCGTTGTGTGGGCGTTGTGTGGGGCGTTGTGGGGCGTTGTGGGGGCGTTGTGTGGGGCGTTGTGTGGGCGTTGTGTGGGGCGTTGTGTGGGGCGTTGTGTGTGGCGTTGTGTGGGGCGTTAATGTGTGTGTGGCGTTGTGTGGCGTTAATGGCGTTAATGTGTGTTGTGGGGCGTTGTGTGTGTGTGTGTAAGCGTTGTGTGGGCGTTGTGTGTGTGTGTGTGGCGTTGTGTGGGCGTTGTGTGGGGCGTTGTGTGTGTGTGTGTTTTGTGTGGGCGTTGTGTGTGTGTGTGGCGTTGTGTGGGCGTTGTGTGGGGCGTTAATGTGTTGTGCAGGCGTTGTGTGGGGCGTTAATTGTGTGTGTGGCGTTGTGTGGGGCGTTGTGTGGGGCGTTGTGTGTGTGTGGCGTTGTGTGGGGCGTTGTGTGGGGCGTTGTGTGTGTGTGTGTGGCGTTGTGTGGGGCGAGCGGTTTGCTGATGTCAACGTTGTGAACAGAATGCCCCATGGTGGCGGTGGTGTTATGGTGTGGGACAGGAATAAACGAGAGACAACGAACATAAGTGCATGTTACCGACGGCAAATCTGAATGAATAGAGATACCGTGATGAGATCCTGAGGACCATTGTCGTGCCATTCATCCGCCGCCCTCACCTCATGTTTCACCACGATAATGCACAGCACCATGTCGCAAGGATCAGTACACAATTCCTGGAAGCTGAAAACGTCCCAGTTCTTCCGTGGCCTGCATACTCACCAGACATGTCAACCCGTTGAGCATGTTTGGGATGCTCTGGATCTACGTGTAGGACAGCGTGTTCCAGTTCCCGCCAATATCCAGTAACTTCCCACAGCCATTGAAGAGGAGTGGGACGACATTCCACAGGCCACAATCAACATCCTGATGAAGAAGGAGATGTGTCGCGCTGCATGACGCAAATGCCGGTCACTCCGAATACTGACTGGTTTCCTGATCCACGCCTCTACCTTTTTGTTGTTGTTGATATGTGACCAGATGCATATCTGTATTCCCAGTCATGTGAAATCCATAGATTAAGGCCTAATTCAGTTATTTCACTTGACTTGATTTCCTTATACAGTTCATATAACTCATTAAAATCATTGCATGTTTTAAAAAAGTAAAATAAAAATAATTCAGTGTATATTTCAGTGTAAGATGATATTTTCCATGGAGCTGATGTATAGGCTTAGTGGTCTTCGTAAATCCATTTCAATTTCAACTGACATCCTGTGGACACTTTCAAAACAATAACAACAAACTTCATACCCCCCCCACCCCCATTTTCATCAAATACTTTGACTTGCTTGCCCCCCCCACCCCCATTTTCATCAAATACTTTGACTTGCTTGACTTTTCAGCTACACAAAAGACAAGACTGAGGATTTACCATTTCAAAATGTAAAATAAATTAAAATTAATAAAAATACAGTTAACTTTCCAACTAAAAAGGATTTGAGACCAATACACATAGTAGTAACTTTGTAGTACGCATTCAGAACTCATTTCAGTCGCAAAAGCAACCTTTAAAAATGTTATTTAAAAATAGGATAAATCTAGAATATAAGCAGGACATTTTTTCAACAAAAATACTTCAAAAGGTAGTCATTCTAGATTAGTACGAGCTGTCGTTATGGTTTTGCCCAACACTAAATCTTGAACTAGTAACGTTGTTGTAGTGATACTATAGGTTGTATAGGCTGTGTGAAATAGCTTGGTTAACAGTTGCACTGTTAGTGGTTCTAGTTTAATGGTGAGGTAAGTGCTGTGATGAAAATAGCCTTTACCTCCAGTTTATTAGACTACAGAGTTGGTCCCAAATCTCTTCTGGGCCACACTGGGGTGTATTCATTTGTGCACTAGGAATGTTTATATTGCACGAATTCAGGTAGGTTCCTCCCCGTTTGCTTTCCTAATGAATACGCCCGTGTTGCTTATGGTCAAGTTCATTTGGTATGGCCCAGTCCCCTTGGGTAGGCAGTGTTTGTATATTTTAGAGCATTGCATTGGTCCTTAGGCAGTGAAATCTCCACCCACCAGGGCACTGGACCGTGCAAAACAAACCCGCACATAGAAAAGTGGGTAAGGAAACATTTGAGATGGTTTCCAAAACTGCATGAAACACACGACTTGTAAAACAAACATTGATAAGAGACCTCACTTCCTTGTGACGTGTGTCAAACAGCAGACAAGGTCTTAAAAGAAACTAAACTATACAAATCTAACTTATTATTATTATTGTTGTTTTTGTTTATGTACATATTTAGAAAAGGAAAAAAAGAAATGTTGAATTAACAGTATGCAGATACTGGGACTAACAGGTCGACAATATATTACACATCAGAAGCAGCTGGATTAAGAAAATACTAAGTAGTCAGAGAACTAAGTAGTCAGAGAACTAAGTAGTCAGAGAACTAAGTAGTCAGAGAACTAAGTAGTCAGAGAACTAAGTAGTCAGAGAACTAAGTAGTCAGAGAACTAAGTAGTCAGAGAACTAAGTAGTTAGAGAACTAAGTAGTTAGAGCCCTAACAGTCACGACAGTACAAATTCGTCCGAGTCCTAACAGTAAAGACAGTACAAATTCGTCCGAGTCCTAACAGTAAAGACAGTACAGTAGTCCTACCAGTCAAGACAGTACAGTAGTCCTACCAGTCAAGACAGTACAGTAGCCCTACCAGTCAAGACAGTACAGTAGCCCTACCAGTCAAGACAGTACAGTAGCCCTACCAGTCAAGACAGTACAGTAGCCCTACCAGTCAAGACAGTACAGTAGCCCTACCAGTCAAGACAGTACAGTAGCCCTACCAGTCAAGACAGTACAGTAGCCCTACCAGTCAAGACAGTACAGTAGTCCTACCAGTCAAGACAGTACAGTAGTCCTACCAGTCAAGACAGTACAGTAGTCCTACCAGTCAAGACAGTACAGTAGTCCTACCAGTCAAGACAGTACAGTAGTCCTACCAGTCAAGACAGTACAGTAGCCCTACCAGTAAAGACAGTACAGTAGCCCTACCAGTAAAGACAGTACAGTAGCCCTACCAGTCAAGACAGTACAGTAGTCCTACCAGTAAAGACAGTACAGTAGTCCTACCAGTCAAGACAGTACAGTAGTCCTACCAGTCAAGACAGTACAGTAGTCCTACCAGTCGAGACAGTACAGTAGTCCTACCAGTCAAGACAGTACAGTAGTCCTACCAGTCGAGACAGTACAGTAGTCCTACCAGTCAAGACAGTACAGTAGTCCTACCAGTCGAGACAGTACAGTAGTCCTACCAGTCGAGACAGTACAGTAGTCCTACCAGTCGAGACAGTACAGTAGTCCTACCAGTCAAGACAGTACAGTAGCCCTACCAGTCAAGACAGTACGGTAGTCCTACCAGTCAAGACAGTACAGTAGTCCAGTCAAGACAGTACAGTAGTCCTACCAGTCAAGACAGTACGGTAGTCCTACCAGTCAAGACAGTACAGTAGTCCTACCAGTCAAGACAGTACGGTAGTCCTACCAGTCAAGACAGTACCAAACTGAAGTCTGTATACACTTAGTAG
>NW_025745500.1:0-19492 GCF_021184085.1 Oncorhynchus gorbuscha | reverse complement strand
AAAATTTGGCTTGTCACCAAAAGCACTCACAAACTTCTACAGATGCACAATCGAGAGCATCCTGGCGGGCTGTATCACCGCCTGGTACGGCAACTGCTCTGCCCTCAACCGTAAGGCTCTCCAGAGGGTAGTGAGGGGACTGCACAACGCATCACCGGGGGCAAAACTGCCTGTCTCCAGGGGACACCCTTACACCACCCGCTGTTACAGGAAGGCCATAAAGATCATCACATCAACCACCCGGAACCACTGCCTGTTCACCCCGCTATCATCCAGAAGGCGGGTCAGTATAGGTGCATCAAAGCTGGGACCGTAGAGACTGAAAACAGCTTCTCATCTCGCGGCCATCAGACTGTTAAATAGCCACTCACTAACATTGAGTGGCTGCTGCCAACACACTGTCATTGACACTGGACCCAACTCCAGCCATTTTAATAATGGGAATTGATGGAAATGATGTAAATATATATATATATATATCACTAGCCACTTTAAACAATGCTACCTTATATAATGTTACCCCTACATTATTCATCTCATGGCGCATATGTATATACTGTACTTACAACATCGACTGCATCCTTATGTAACACATGTACTAGCCACTTTAACTATGCCACTTTTGTTTACTTTGTCTACACACACTCATCTTCATATGTATATACTGTATATACTGTACTCGATACTATCTACTGTATGCCGCTCTTACCATCACTCATTCATATATCCTTATGTACATGTTCCTTTATCCCCTACACTGTGTATAATACAGTAGTTTTTTTTGGAATTGTTAGTTAGATTACTTGTTGGTTATCACTGCATTGTCGGAACTAGAAGCACAAGGTTTGCTACACTCGCATTAACATCTGCTAACCATGTGTATGTGACAAATAAAATTTGATTTGATTTGATTTGGATTTGATTTAGAGAAGGTCATTGAGTAGGAAGAACAAAGGGAGAGAGACAGATTTTAGAGAAGGTCATTGAGTAGGAAGAACTAAAGGGGAGAGAGACAGATTTAGGGAAGGTAATCAGGCAGGTTATGGAGTTCCAGGTGAGGCTGATGGGGCGCTGGTGTGCTATAATGAGCAGCCTGGTGACCTGGGAGCCGGAGAGGGAGGACACGTGACAGCGATGTGTTTCCTCTGCTGTAGGTGGTCCAGAGACTTTTTTATCAGTAAGACCCAGAAGGTGCGCTTCACTCCGTCTCTCCTGGCCCAGATTGCATCTCTACAGGTGGAATGGCATTGTGGATGTGCACAGACGACAGCAAGGTAATGGATCTGTCCACTAGTTCTCTTTTATCTTCTCTCTTTATCTCTCTCGTTTTCTCTCTCTTTATCTCTCTATCTATTTATTTATCTCTGCTCTTCTTTATTTCTGCTCTCTTTATCTATCTCTTTTATCTCTCTCTCTCTCTTTATCTCTCTCTCTCTCTTTTTCTTTATCTCTCTCTCTTTCTCTTCTTTTATCTCTCTATCTATTTATTTATCTCTGCTCTCTCTTTATTTCTGCTCTCTTTCTCTCTCTCTCTCTCTCTCTCTCTCTCTCTCTCTCTCTCTCTCTCTCTCTCTCTCTCTCTCTCTCTCTCTTTATCTCTCTCTCTCTTTATCTCTGCTCTCTTTATCTCTGCTCTCTTTCTCTCTCTTTATCTCTCTTTATCTCTGCTCTCTCTCTTTATCTCTGCTCTCTCTCTTTATCTCTCTCTCTCTTTATCTCTGCTCTCTTTCTCTCTTTATCTCTCTCTCTTTATCTCTGCTCTCTTTCTCTCTTTATCTCTCTCTCTTTATCTCTCTCTCTCTTTATCTCTGCTCTCTCAATATATCAATTCAATTCAAGGGCTTTATTGGCATGGGAAACATGTGTTAACATTGCCAAAGCAAGTGAGGTAGACAACATACAAAGTGAATATATAAAGTGAAAAACAACAAAAATGAACAGTAAACATTACACATACAGAAGTTTAAAAACAGTAAAGACATTACAAATGTCATATTATTTATATATATATATATATATATATATATACACAATGTACAAATAGTTAAAGGACACAAGATAAAATAAATAAGCATAAATATGGGTTGTATTTACAATGGTGTTTGTTCTTCACTGGTTGCCCTTTTCTCGTGGCAACAGGTCACAAATCTTGCTGCTGTGATTTCACACTGTGGAATTTCACCCAGTAGATATGGGAGTTTTTCAAAATTGGATTTGTTTTCGAATTCTTTGTGGATCTGTGTGATCTGGGGGAAATGTGTATCTCTAATATGGTCATACATTGGGCAGGAGGTTAGGAAGTGCATTTATCTTAATCTCTCTCTTATCTCTGCTCTCTCTTTATCTCTGCTTTCTCTCTCTTTATCTCTGCTCTCTCTCTCTGTGTTAGAGCTTTGGGCCAGTAACCGAAAGGTCACTGGTTTGAATCCCGGAGCCGACATGATGATAAATCTGTTGCTGTGCCCTTGAGCAAGGCACTTAACCCTAATCGCCCCAGGGACGCTGGACAACGGTGACCCTGGCCGTGACCCCACTCCCTGGGGGTCTATCGAAAGGTCATTGGGATATGCATAAAACACAAATAAGTGTGTAACGGAAATGTGTTTCATGCATATCCCAATGCCCCCTCGATAGACCCCCAGGGAGTGGGGTCACGGCCAGGTCACGTTGTCCAGCAACAGATTTTTCATCTTGTCAGCTCCGGGATTCAAACCAGTGACCTTTCGGTATTTAAGTGTGTAAGAGAACAAATATTGGCGCCCCCTAAATTATTCTCACTCACAATCATCACAGAGTCTTGTTTTGAATGTCAATTTCTTCAGATGGCGGAGAACGCAGAGGAAGCAGGGAAGATGGTTGTGAGGAAACTGGTTCACAACTTCCTCCTGAATCTATGCTGCTCCCGGAAACATGGCATCAGTTTCTACGACCCCAGCTTTGGAACGGCTGGCAGGTCAGGCATGAATCTGATGCATCCCGTCTCTCCTCTCTGATCTCTCCTCTCTGTTCTCTCTCCTCTATCACTCTGTTCTCTCTCCTCTATCACTCTGTTCTCTCTCCTCTATCACTCTGTTCTCTCTCTCCTCTATCGCTCTGTTCTCTCTCCTCTATCACTCTGTTCTCTCTCCTCTGTCTCTCTGTTCTCTCTCCCATCTCTCCTCTATCACTCTGTTCTCTCTCTCTATCTCTCTGTTCTCTCTCCTCTATCACTCTGTTCTCTCTCCTCTATCACTCTGTTCTCTCTCTCCTCTATCACTCTGTTCTCTCTCCTCTATCACTCTGTTCTCTCTCCCGTCTCTCCTCTCTGTTCTCTCTCCTCTATCTCTCTGTTCTCTCTCCCGTCTCTCCTCTGTCTCTCTGTTCTCTCTCCCATCTCTCCTCTGTCTCTCTGTTCTCTCTCCTCTATCACTCTGTTCTCTCTCCTCTATCACTCTGTTCTCTCTCCTCTATCACTCTGTTCTCTCTCCTCTATCACTCTGTTCTCTCTCCTCTATCACTCTGTTCTCTCTCCTCTATCACTCTGTTCTCTCTCCTCTATCACTCTGTTCTCTGTTCTCTATCACTCTGTTCTCTCTCCTCTATCACTCTGTTCTCTCTCCTCTATCACTCTGTTCTCTCTCCTCTATCACTCTGTTCTCTCTCCTCTCTGTTCTCTCTCCTCTGTCTCTCTGTTCTCTCTCCTCTCTGTTCTCTCTCCTCTGTCTCTCTGTTCTCTCTCCTCTCTGTTCTCTCTCCTCTGTCTCTCTGTTCTCTCTCCCATCTCTCCTCTATCACTCTGTTCTCTCTCCTCTATCACTCTGTTCTCTCTCCTCTATCACTCTGTTCTCTCTCCTCTATCACTCTGTTCTCTCTCCTCTATCACTCTGTTCTCTCTCCTCTCTGTTCTCTCTCCTCTGTCTCTCTGTTCTCTCTCCCGTCTCTCCTCTGTCTCTCTGTTCTCTCTCCCATCTCTCCTCTATCACTCTGTTCTCTCTCCTCTATCTCTCTGTTCTCTCTCCTCTATCACTCTGTTCTCTCTCCTCTATCACTCTGTTCTCTCTCCTCTCTGTTCTCTCTCCTCTGTCTCTCTGTTCTCTCTCCCGTCTCTCCTCTGTCTCTCTGTTCTCTCTCCCGTCTCTCCTCTATCACTCTGTTCTCTCTCCCGTCTCTCCTCTGTCTCTCTGTTCTCTCTCCCGTCTCTCCTCTATCACTCTGTTCTCTCTCCCGTCTCTCCTCTATCACTCTGTTCTCTCTCCTCTATCACTCTGTTCTCTCTCTCCTCTATCACTCTGTTCTCTCTCCCGTCTCTCCTCTGTCTCTCTGTTCTCTCTCCCATCTCTCCTCTATCACTCTGTTCTCTCTCCCGTCTCTCCTCTGTCTCTCTGTTCTCTCTCCCGTCTCTCCTCTGTCTCTCTGTTCTCTCTCCCGTCTCTCCTCTGTCTCTCTGTTCTCTCTCCCGTATCTCCTCTGTCTCTCTGTTCTCTCTCCCATCTCTCCTCTATCACTCTGTTCTCTCTCTCCTCTATCACTCTGTTCTCTGTCCTCTATCTCTCTGTTCTCTGTTCTCTATCTCTCTGTTCTCTGTTCTCTATCTCTCTGTTCTCTCTCCTCTATCTCTCTGTTCTCTGTTCTCTATCTCTCTGTTCTCTCTCCTCTATCACTCTGTTCTCTCTCCTCTATCTCTCTGTTCTCTGTTCTCTATCTCTCTGTTCTCTGTTCTCTATCTCTCTGTTCTCTCTCCTCTATCTCTCTGTTCTCTGTTCTCTATCTCTCTGTTCTCTGTTCTCTATCTCTCCTTCTCTCTGTTCTCTATCTCTCTGTTCTCTCTCCTCTCTGTTCTCTCTCCCATCTCTCCTCTATCACTCTGTTCTCTGTTCTCTATCACTCTGTTCTCTCTCCTCTATCACTCTGTTCTCTCTCCTCTATCACTCTGTTCTCTCTCTCCTCTATCTTTATCTCCTCTCTCTCTGTTCTCTCTCCTCTATCACTCTGTTCTCTCTCCTCTATCACTCTGTTCTCTCTCCTCTATCACTCTGTTCTCTCTCCTCTATCACTCTGTTCTCTCTCCCATCTCTCCTCTATCACTCTGTTCTCTCTCCTCTATCACTCTGTTCTCTCTCCCCTCTATCACTATGTTCTCTCTCCTCTATCACTCTGTTCTCTCTCCTCTATCACTCTGTTCTCTCTCCTCTATCACTCTGTTCTCTCTCCTCTATCACTCTGTTCTCTCTCCTCTATCACTCTGTTCTCTCTCCTCTATCACTCTGTTCTCTCTCCTCTATCACTCTGTTCTCTCTCCTCTATCACTCTGTTCTCTCTCTCTATCACTCTGTTCTCTCTCCTCTATCACTCTGTTCTCTCTCCTCCCCTATCACTCTGTTCTCTCTCCCATCTATCACTCTGTTCTCTCTCCTCTATCACTCTGTTCTCTCTCCTCTATCACTCTGTTCTCTCTCCCATCTCCTCTATCACTCCCTGTTCTCTCTCCTCTATCACTCTGTTCTCTCTCCTCTATCACTCTGTTCTCTCTCCTCTATCACTCTGTTCTCTCTCCTCTATCACTCTGTTCTCTCTCTCTATCACTCTGTTCTCTCTCCTCTATCACTCTGTTCTCTCTCCTCTATCACTCTGTTCTCTCTCCTCTATCACTCTTGTTCTCTCTCTCTATCACTCTGTTCTCTCTCCTCTATCACTGTTCTCTCTCCTCTATCACTCTGTTCTCTCTCCTCTATCACTCTGTTCTCTCTCCTCTATCACTCTGTTCTCTCTCCCATCTCTCCTCTATCACTCTGTTCTCTCTCCTCTATCACTCTGTTCTCTCTCCTCTATCACTCTGTTCTCTCTCCTCTATCACTCTGTTCTCTCTCCTCTATCACTCTGTTCTCTCTCCCATCTCTCCTCTATCACTCTGTTCTCTCTCCTCTATCACTCTGTTCTCTCTCCTCTATCACTCTGTTCTCTCTCCTCTATCACTCTGTTCTCTCTCCTCTATCACTCTGTTCTCTCTCCTCTATCACTCTGTTCTCTCTCCTCTATCACTGTTCTCTCTCCTCTATCACTCTGTTCTCTCTCCTCTATCACTCTGTTCTCTCTCCTCTATCACTCTGTTCTCTCTCCTCTATCACTCTGTTCTCTCTCTATCACTCTGTTCTCTCTCCTCTATCTCTCTGTTCTCTCTCCTCTATCACTCTGTTCTCTCTCCTCTTTATCTCCCCTCGCTCTGTTCTCTCCTCTATCACTCTGTTCTCTCTCTCTGTTCTCTCTATCACTCTGTTCTCTCTCTATCACTCTGTTCTCTCTCTATCACTCTGTTCTCTCTCCTCTTTATCTCCCCTCGCTCTGTTCTCTCCTCTATCACTCTGTTCTCTCTCTCTGTTCTCTCTATCACTCTGTTCTCTCTCTATCACTCTGTTCTCTCTCCTCTTTATCTCCCCTCGCTCTCCTCTCTGTTCTCTCTTCTCTATCTCTTGTGTGTCTGTACAGTAGACAGACCTGAAGTTGTGTGTGTACAGTAGACAGACCTGAAGTTGTGTGTCTGTACAGTAGACAGACCTGAAGTTGTTGTGTGTCTCTACAGTAGACAGACCTGAAGTTGTTGTGTGTCTCTACAGTAGACAGACCTGAAGTTGTTGTGTGTCTCTACAGTAGACAGACCTGAAGTTGTGTGTCTGTACAGTAGACATAGACCTGAAGTGTTTGTTGTGTGTCTGTCTTCTGTCCAGGGCTGGTAACATTGTGCTACTGCAGTTTGTGGTGGGGCTGAAGCAGGCTACAGAGGACGACCTGGTGTCTGATCTGATGGTCAACATACTGAGGGTCAGTCCTGACATCTTGCCCAGGTTCTTCAAGGAGACACAGTACTCCTTCATCCCTCGCCTCAAATCTGCCTGGACGGACAACATCACTCTGCTCAAGAAGGTTTTTAATAAACTCTTTGTTTCCTTGTATTATTGTGTTTTTTTTTCTAAAGTTATTTCGTTTACGTTTCAAACCTCGGGGACAGTTCTGTCTGTAAAGTTGACGACAACAACAACAACAACAACAACAACAACAACAACAACAACATAGAGGATTGTAAAAGCTGTATTCTATCAGACGCCACCGTGCGCAGGGGCGAGGCGAACAGAAATCAACAAAACAAAATGTCAATCTTACAACAACGTCACAATTTTTATTTTTTATTTAATTAGGCAAGTCAGTTAAGAACAAGTTCTTATTTTCAATGACGGCCTAGGAACAGTGGGTTAACTGGTCTAGGAACAGGGGTTAACTGGTCTAGGAACAGTGGGTTAACTGGTCTTAGGAACAGTGGGTTAACTGGTCTAGGAACAGTGGGTTAACTGGTCTAGGAACAGTGGGTTAACTGGTCTAGGAACAGTGGGTTAACTGGTCTAGGAACAGTGGGTTAACTGGTCTAGGAACAGTGGGGTTAACTGGCCTAGGAACAGTGGGTTAACTGGTCTAGGAACAGTGGGTTAACTGGTCTAGGAACAGTGGGTTAACTGGCCTAGGAACAGGGGTTAACTGGCCTAGGAACAGTGGGTTAACTGGTCTAGGAACAGTGGGGTTAACTGGTCTAGGAACAGTGGGGTTAACTGGTCTAGGAACAGTGGGGTTAACTGGTCTAGGAACAGTGGGTTAACTGGTCTAGGAACAGTGGGTTAACTGGTCTAGGAACAGTGGGTTAACTGGTCTAGGAACAGTGGGTTAACTGGTCTAGGAACAATTGGGTTAACTGGTCTAGGAACAATTGGGTTAACTGGTCTAGGAACAATGGGGTTAACTGGTCTAGGAACAGTGGGTTAACTGGTCTAGGAACAGTGGGGTTAACTGGTCTAGGAACAGTGGGGTTAACTGGTCTAGGAACAGTGGGGTTAACTGGTCTAGGAACAATGGGTTAACTGGTCTAGGAACAGTGGGTTAACTGGTCTAGGAACAGTGGGTTAACTGGTCTAGGAACAGTGGGTTAACTGGTCTAGGAACAGGGTTAACTGGTCAGGAACAGTGGGTTAACTGGTTCTAGGAACAGTGGGTTAACTAAGTCTAGGAACAGGGTTAACTGGTCTAGGAACAGTGGGTTAACTGGTCTAGGAACAGTGGGTTAACTGGTCTAGGAACAGTGGGTTAACTGGTCTAGGAACAGTGGGTTAACTGGTTCTAGGAACAGTGGGTTAACTGGTCTAGGGAACAGTGGGGTTAACTGGTCTAAGAACAGTGGGGTTAACTGGTCTAGGAACAGTGGGTTAACTGGTCTAGGAACAGTGGGTTAACTGCCTGTTCAGGGGGCAGAATGACAGATTTTCACCATGTCAGCTCGGGGGTTTGAACTTGCAACCTTCCAGTTACTAGTCCAACACTCTAACCACTAGGCTACCCTGCCACCTCTACACTCTAACCACTAGGCTACCCTGCCGCCTCTACACTCTAACCACTAGGCTACACTGCCACCTCTACACTCTAACCACTAGGCTACCCTGCCGCCTCTACACTCTAACCACTAGGCTACCTGCCTCCTCTACACTCTAACCACTAGGCTACCTGCCACCTCTACACTCTAACCACTAGGCTACCCTGCCGCCTCTGCACTCTAACCACTAGGCTACCCTGCCGCCTCTACACTTTAACCACTAGGCTACCCTGCCGCCTCTGCACTCTAACCACTAGGCTACCCTGCCGCCTCTACGACTCTAACCACTAGGCTACCTGCACCTCTACACTCTAACCACTGGGCTGCCCTGCCGCCTCTACTCTAACCACTAAGGCTGCCCTGCCCCCTCTACACTCTAACCACTAGGCTACGCTGCACGCCTCTACACTCTAACCACTAGGCTACCCGTGCCGCCTCTACACTCTAACCACTAGGCTACCTGCCTCCTCTACACTCTAACCACTAGGCTACCTGCCGCCCTCTACACTCTAACCACTAGGCTACATGCCGCCTCTACACTCTAACCACTAGGCTACCCTGCCTCCTCTACACTCTAACCACTAGGCTACCTGCCGCCTCTACACTCTAACCACTAGGCTACCCTGCCGCCCCTACACTCTAACCACTAGGCTACCTGCCTCCTCTACACTCTAACCACTAGGTTACCCTGCCGCCTCTACACTCTAACCACTAGGCTACCCTGCCGCCTCTACACTCTAACCACTAGGCTACCCTGCCGCCTCTACACTCTAACCACTAGGCTACCCTGCCGCCTCTACACTCTAACCACTAGGCTACCCTGCCGCCCCAAATTGTCTGTCCCTTGTCTGTCAATCACAGGCACTGTCATTTTGACCGCTGACTACCACTCTATCCTGTCTTCTCAGATCTACGAGTCTCAGCCAGAGGTGTCCAAGGCCTTCCAGACCAGAGAGGTTGTCCCTCTGCCCCGCCTCCTGTCCATGGTGCTGGTGACATCACTTCCTCCCGTCTGTAACAAGGCCTTCTTCACGCAGGGCATCAACGTGAGTTGACAACATTGTTCTAGAATAATGGCTATTTAATTAACAGACTTGTCACTTTTGGTGATGAAAAATGTTGCCCAACGTTTCCCAGTGCTGGGCCGTTTACCCATCTTTCCTCTCGTGCGCCTGTCCCAGTTTACCCATCTTTCCTCTCGTGTGCCTGTCCCAGTTTACCCATCTTTCCTCTCGTGTGCCTGTCCCAGTTTACCAACGCGGTGGTACAGCACACGACCCTGTCCCTCATGTCGTTCCTTCTGAAGAGAGCTCAGGGGAACATAGAGTTGTGTCTGGACCGCTCTGTGTGGCTCGCCTCTGATCTCTACACACCAGCCACCATGCAGGACTTCACACAGCAGTACAGGGAGGCACTCGGCAAGGTAACACACAGGACCTCACACAGCAGTACAGGGATATAACATACAGGACATCACACATCAGTACAGGGATATAACATATAGGACATCACACAGCAGTACAGGGAGGCACTCGGCAAGGTAACACACAGGACCTCACACAGCAGTACAGGGATATAACACACAGGACCTCACACATCAGTACAGGGATATAACATATAGGACATCACACAGCAGTACAGGGAGATAACACACAGGACCTCACACAGCAGTACAGGGATATAACATACAGGACATCACACATCAGTACAGGGATATAACATATAGGACATCACACAGCAGTACAGGGATATAACACACAGGACATCACACAGCAGTACAGGGAGATAACACACAGGACCTCACACAGCAGTACAGGGAGATAACACACAGGACATCACACAGCAGTACAGGGAGATAACATACAGGACATCACACAGCAGTACAGGGAGATAACACACAGGACCTCACACAGCAGTACAGGGAGATAACACACAGGACCTCACACAGCAGTACAGGGAGATAACACACAGGACCTCACACAGCAGTACAGGGATATAACATATAGGACATCACACAGCAGTACAGGGAGATAACACACAGGACCTCACACAGCTGTGGACCTACTGTAGGACTGTGGACCTACTGTAGGACTGTGGACCTACTGTAGGACTGTAGACCTACTGTAGTACTGTGGACCTACTGTAGTACTGTGGACCTACTGGGTTAGACAACACAGTCGACCTCCAAGCTACTAAACTAAATGCAGTGTTGCCCATGTAGATCCGATGATGACCAGCTTTTATCTGACTGAATGACCACTCTGATTGGATGACCACTCTGACTGAATGACCACTCTGATTGGATGACCACTCTGATTGGATGACCACTCTGACTGAATGACCACTCTGATTGGATGACCACTCTGACTGAATGACCACTCTGATTGGATGACCACTCTGATTGGATGACCACTCTGATTGGATGACCACTCTGACTGAATGACCACTCTGACTGAATGACCACTCTGATTGGATGACCACTCTCATTGGATGACCACTCTGATTGGATGACCACTCTGATTGAATGACCACTCTGATTGGATGACCACTCTGATTGGATGACCTGAATGACAACTGAACTCGGAGGGGGGGGGCGTCCGTGTTCTCTCCGTAGGTTCTACCGGACATGACCAGCATCGTGTCCAAATGGCAGTCACTGACCAAGAAGGAGACAGGAGGGAAGGAAAGGAAGAAGGAAGGAGGAGATGTCAAAGAGGACGCGACTAAAGTTGAACAACCCGGTAGATGTCTTACAGTACTAATATATTTACAGTCCGTGGAATGTTCTCTTCTTTAAATTATACTTATAACTCTCTCTTTATACATCTTTGAAATAAATAGTCCTTAACCAATATGGTATTTTTCCTCGTTTCTATATTGTCCCGACTATAACTCTCTTTAGTTGAACATGGGGTGACTAACTGACTCTCCTGTCTCTCCCATCTATCTGTCTGTCTCTCCTGTCTGTCTCTTCCTGTGCGTCTGTCTGTCTCTCTTCTGTCTCTCCTATCTATCTGTCTGTCTCTACTGTCTCTCCCATCTTTCTGTCTCCTATCTGTCTGTCTGTCTCTCCTGTCTCTCTCTTCCCGTGATGTTGTCTGTCTCTCCTGTCTCTCCCATCTATCTGTCTGTGTTTCCCATCTGTCTGTCTCTCCTGTCTGTCTCTCCTGTCTGTCTGTCTCTCCCATCTATCTGTCTGTGTCTCCCATCTGTCTGTCTCTCCTGTCTCTCCTGTCTGTCTCTCCTGTCTGTCTCTCCCGTCTGTCTGTCTCTCCTGTCTCTCCCATCTATCTGTCTGTGTTTCCCTTCTGTCTGTCTCTCCTGTCTGTCTCTCTTCCCCGTGCGTCTGTCTGTCTCTCCTGTCTCTCCCATCTATCTGTCTGTGTTTCCCATCTGTCTGTCTCTCCTGTCTGTCTCTCCTGTCTGTCTCTCTTCCCGTGCGTCTGTCTGTCTCTCCCGTCTGTCTCCTCCAGCCCTGTCAGGCCCCGAGTCTCCAGAGGTCATCGTCCTGAAAGCCCTCATCCTCCAGGTCATGTGTCTCTACCAGAAGGTAGTGCCTCACCTGGTTAGCCAGAGCAAGTTTGACTTCAGCAAGCTGCTCAAAGGTACTGCTCTATAAACTCTATGGATGGACGATCGATTGATTCATTGATTGATTCATTGGTTGATTGATTGATTCATTCATTGAATGATTGATTCATTGATTGATTCAATGATTGATTGATTCATTGATTTATTCATTGGTTGATTGATTCATTGATTGATTCATTGATTGCTCTGTTGCTCTTTATTAGTCCTGTTAAAAAATATGGAAGTTTTCTTCTTGATGTGCTAACAGAATGTTAAAATCTCTGAATTTGCCTTACATTGTGTTACCACACTTAGAGACAACTTTCACGTTATCTCGTCATTCTGAGGATCCGTACGGCCTTCCAAAAGGCCTGGGGAAATCATCCACTGATTGTGTCCGTTTTAACGGTATCGTATTTGGTCTCTCTTCAGGTATCGTGTCAGAGAAAGGTATGAGAGAGGAGGTCCATCCAGTCCTTCAACACCAGATATTACAACTGGCCCTGGACCTGCCGGCCAGCAAGTTCTCTTGGTTCAGAGTTCAGGTGAGATGCTTATAGACTGGGTTCAGAGTTCAGGTGAGATGGTTATAGACTGGGTTCAGAGTTCAGGTGAGATGATTATAGACTGGGTTCAGAGTTCAGGTGAGATGCTTATAGACCGGGTGTGTTTGATGTTATCACCTGGTTCAGGGGAGCTTCGAGACCAGCAAGTTGTCCTGGTTCAGGGGATCTTCTAGACCAGCAAGTTGTCCTGGTTCAGGGGAGCTTCTAGACCAGCAAGTTGTCCTGGTTCAGGGGAGCTTCTAGACCAGCAAGTTGTCCTGGTTCAGGGATCTTCTAGACCAGCAAGTTGTCCTGGTTCAGGGATCTTCTAGACCAGCAAGTTGTCCTGGTTCAGGATCTTCTAGACCAGCAAGTTGTCCTGGTTCAGGGGAGCTTCTAGACCAGCAAGTTGTCCTGGTTCAGGGGAGCTTCTAGACCAGCAAGTTGTCCTGGTTCAGGGGAGCTTCTAGACCAGCAAGTTGTCCTGGTTCAGGGGAGCTTCTAGACCAGCAAGTTGTCCTGGTTCAGGGGATCTTCTAGACCAGCAAGTTGTCCTGGTTCAGGGGAGCTTCTAGACCAGCAAGTTGTCCTGGTTCAGGGGAGCTTCTACACCAGCAAGTTGTCCTGGTTCAGGGGAGCTTCTACACCAGCAAGTTGTCCTGGTTCAGGGGAGCTTCTAGACCAGCAAGTTGTCCTGGTTCAGGGGAGCTTCTAGACCAGCAAGTTGTCCTGGTTCAGGGGATCTTCTAGACCAGCAAGTTGTCCTGGTTCAGGGGATCTTCTAGACCAGCAAGTTGTCCTGGTTCAGAGTTCAGGTGAGATGGTTATAGACTGGGTTCAGAGTTCAGGTGAGATGATTATAGACTGGGTTCAGAGTTCAGGTGAGATGCTTATAGACCGGGTTCAGGGTTCAGGTTAGAATGGAACAGACTGTTAGTGGTATATTTAATATCCCCTATAAGGAGCATGGAACAGACTGTTAGTGGTATATTTAATATCCCCTATAAGGAGCATGGAACAGACTGTTAGTGATATATTTAATATATTCTATAAGGAGCATGGAACAGACTGTTAGTGATATGTTTAATATCCCCTATAAGGAGCATGGAACAGACTGTTAGTGATATATTTAATATATTCTATAAGGAGCATGGAACAGACTGTTAGTGATATATTTAATATATTCTATAAGGAGCATGGAACAGACTGTTAGTGATATATTTAATATATTCTATAAGGAGCATGGAACAGACTGTTAGTGATATGTTTAATATCCCCTATAAGGAGCATGGAACAGACCAGGGGTTGAACTGTCTGCTGTCTCCTAGAGTGGCTTCAAAGGAAATGTGAGACTATGGAAACAGTAGGGGCCCAACTTTGGTTTTTAGAAGTGGTAGGAACATGAACTTGTGGGGGTCTGGGGGTGCTCCCTCGGATACTTTGCTAACCTCCCCTGTTATTGTTATGGGGGGAGGCACTAACACCAGAGGGCTGTAGCGCCAGAGGGCACCGGGCTGTGAGAGGGCCGTAGACGCCAGAGGGCCGTAGACGCCAGAGGGCCGTAGACGCCAGAGGGCCGTAGACGCCAGAGGGCCGTAGACGCCAGAGGGCCGTAGACGCCAGAGGGCCGTAGACGCCAGAGGGCCGTAGACGCCAGAGGGCCGTAGACGCCAGAGGGCCGTGACGCCAGAGGCCGTAGACGCCAGAGGGCCGTAGACGCCAGAGGGCCGTAGACGCCAGAGGGCCGTAGACGCCAGAGGGCCGTAGACGCCAGAGGGCCGTGACGCCAGAGGGCTGTGATTCATATCATAGGCCTTAAGAGTACTGTAGTGCTCTTTTTACTTGTACACAATATAGGGGGCAGGGCGGGACGATCCAGCTAAGGGCCCACCGCCCTACAGCGCCCCGACACACCCCACTCAGCTTTAGGATCTTACGTTAATTATTGGTTTCAGGTGTGTTAGGCCGAAGCTAGAGTGGCAACCTCAGTCCTGACCCTGGGAAGACCCCCAGGACTGACCAGCCCAGTAGCTAGGGATGACCTGAAGAGGTATCTCCCCTGACATGGGCATGTTGTCATTACAGACTCCTTTAGTCGTTCCATATAGGGCATCCAAACCTTATGAAAGTTGCACAGTGTACCCTTAATCTAGTAATAAATCCAATCTAGTGATATAAATATATATATACATACACATACGGTCTGTCGGTAAAAAGATTGGACACGGCTATTCCAATTTGTAAGTAGCTCTGGATAAGAGCGTCTGCTAAATGACTTAAATGTAAATGTAAATGTACTCATTCAAGGGTTTTTCTTTGTTATTTTCTACATTTTGTAATGATAGTGAAGACATCAAAACTATGAAATAACACGTATGGAATCATGTAGTAACCAAAATAAATATTCACTCTTTGCCTTGATGACAGCTTTGCACATTCTTGGCATTCTCTCAACCAGCATCACCTGGAATGCTTTTCCAACAGTCTTGAAGGAGTTCCCACAGATGCTGAGCATTTGTTGGCTGCTTTTCTTCACTCTGCTGTCCAACTCATCCCAAACCATCTCAATTGGGTTGAGGGTCAGGTGATTATGGAGACCAGGTCATCTGATGCAGTAAAATAGCCTTTACACTGTCTGGAGAGTTGAAAAACAAATGATAGTCCCACTAAGCCCAAACCAGATGGGACGGCGTATCGCTGCAGAATGCTGTGGTAGCCATGCTGGTTAAGTGTGCCTTGAATTCTAAATAAATTACTGACAGTGTCACCAGCAAAGCCCCCACACCATCACACCACCTCCTCCTCCATGTGCTTCACGGTGGGAACCACACATGCATAGATCATCCATTCACCTACTCTGAGGTGTCTGTATGAATCCTTCAGCATGTCTCTTTTGCATCACAGTGCAATAAAACAACTGGGTGGGGGGGGGCATGTCCCCCCACCCCCTGCCCCCAGTGAAAGTTTTGCCCCTGGTTATTTGTGAAGTCTCCTTTTATAACCTTGAAGTCATTTCATTTGGCTCCTTTCCGTTGTCAGGATCACGTGGAGACGGGCTCTGGGGAGAAGTCTGTGTTCTTCCTGCTCCTCAAGATGTTTGTGAGCAGCAACAGCAGCCACCTGAAAATGTCCACCAGGAAACTGGTGGTGAAGGTGAGACCTCTGCCTCGGTTCCAACCGGGTTTGAATCACACACGGGCTTTGTCCCAAATGGTACTCCATTCCTTGACATAGTGCACTACTTTTGACCAATGGTGTAAAGTACTTAAGTAAAAAAAAAAAAAAAAAAACTCTAAAGTACTACTTAAGTATTTATTTTGGGGGGTATCTGTACTTTACTTTACTTTTCTATTTATATATATATATATATAGTTTAAAAAAAACTATTTATAACTTTTACTTCACTTTACATTCCTAATGAAAATAATGTCCGTACAATTTTCCCCGACACCCAAAAGTACTCGTTCCATTTTGTAGCTTTTACTTTTGATATTTTAAAACCAAATACTTTTAGACTTTTACTCAAGTAGTATTTTACTGGGTGACTTTCACTCAAGTAGTAGTTTACTGGGTGACTTTCACTCAAGTAGTAGTTTACTGGGTGACTTTCACTCAAGTAGTAGTTTACTGGGTGACTTTCACTCAAGTAGTATTTTACTGGGTGACTTTCACTCAAGTAGTAGTTTACTGGGTGACTTTTACTCAAGTAGTAGTTTACTGGGTGACTTTCACTTTTACTTGAGTCATTTTCTGTTTTTAGGCATCTTCACTTTTACTCAAGTAGGACCATTGAGTACTTTTCCCCATAGTGGTTTCAAAAGTATTGCCCTATATATATATATATATATATATATATATATATACAGAATTTAGTATACCCACTGACTCTTGAATGTGCCCAACGTAGTAAAAACAAATAGTAGTGTACTTATTAAATACATCTACTGTGAGTTCCTGTCAACTCCTTGGTCTCCGTTGTTTGGGATTAGGTGCTGAAGGACAGTGGAGTGTTTGAGTACACCTGGTCTGAGCTGGAGCTGTGGCTGAAACACCTGGACAGACTACAGACAGAGCAGCAGGACACGGTTATACACTTCCTGGAGAGGGTCCAGTCACCTGATACATCAATCAATCATTGATACCCTCAATCTATCTATGTCGTCGTCATAAGTAGTATACAATAAATACATCTATGACACCTTCATACCCGAGGCCTTCCCGCGCTTAGGGATTGATTGATTAGTTGATTGTGTTATGCTATTTATGATACAGGGTGTGTGTGTGTCTCTTCTCTGTGATGTGTGTGTCTCTTCTCTGTGATGTGTGTGTGTGTCCAGGTGATGGTATGTAACCCTGTGATGTGTGTGTGTGTGTGTGTGTGTGTCCAGGTGCTCATGTGTCTGGTATGTAACCCTGTGATGTGTGTGTGTGTGTGTCCAGGTGCTCATGTGTCTGGTGTGTAACCCCTACACCTACACAGACAAGGTGGCCAGTCTTGTCCAGGAGGCAGCCTACACAGGCCAATCTTAGCGGACAGGACGGAGACACCGCCAGCATCCCCATCTCGCACATAGACGGTTAGTGACTCCTACATCATCCCCATCTCGCATAGATGGTTAGTGACTCTACATCATCCCCATCTCACATAGACGGTTAGTGACTCCCTACATCATCCCCATCTCACATAGACGGTTAGTGACTCCTACATCATCCCCATCTCGCACATAGATGGTTAGTGACTCCTACATCATCCCCATCTCACAGACGGTTAGTGACTCCTACATCATCCCCATCTCACATAGACGGTTAGTGACTCCATCATCCCCATCTCACATAGACGGTTAGTGACTCCATCATCCCCATCTCACATAGACGGTTAGTGACTCCTACATCATCCCCATCTCTCACATAGACGGTTAGTGACTCCTACATCATCCCCATCTCACATAGACGGTTAGTGACTCCTACATCATCCCCCATCTCACATAGACGGTTAGTGACTCCATCATCCCCATCTCACATAGACGGTTAGTGACTCCTACATCATCCCCATCTCACATAGACGGTTAGTGACTCCTACATCATCCCCCATCTCACATAGACGGTTAGTGACTCCTACATCATCCCCCATCTCACATAGACGGTTAGTGACTCCTACATCATCCCCATGTCACATAGATGGTTAGTGACTCCTACATCATCCCCATCTCACATAGACGGTTAGTGACTCCTACATCATCCCCATCTCACATAGATGGTTAGTGACTCCATCATCCCCATCTCGCACATAGACGGTTAGTGACTCCTACATCATCCCCATCTCACATAGATGGTTAGTGACTCCTACATCATCCCCATCTCGCACATAGACGGTTAGTGACTCCTACATCATCCCCCATCTCACATAGACGGTTAGTGACTCCATCATCCCCATCTCACATAGACGGTTAGTGACTCCTACATCATCCCCATCTCACACATAGACGGTTAGTGACTCCTACATCATCCCCCATCTCACATAGACGGTTAGTGACTCCTACATCATCCCCATCTCACATAGACGGTTAGTGACTCCTACATCATCCCCATCTCACATAGATGGTTAGTGACTCCTACATCATCCCCATCTCTCACATAGACGGTTAGTGACTCCATCATCCCCATCTCACATAGACGGTTAGTGACTCCTACATCATCCCCATCTCACATAGATGGTTAGTGACTCCTACATCATCCCCATCTCTCACATAGACGGTTAGTGACTCCATCATCCCCATCTCACATAGACGGTTAGTGACTCCCTACATCATCCCCATCTCACATAGGCGGTTAGTGACTCCTACATCTATCCCCATCTACCGCACATAGACGGTTAGTGACTCCTACATCATCCCCATCTCCCACATAGACGGTTAGTGGCTCCTACATCATCCCCATCTCACATAGACGGTTAGTGACTCCTACATCATCCCCATCTCACATAGACGGTTAGTGACTCCATCATCCCCATCTCACATAGACGGTTAGTGACTCCATCATCCCCATCTCACATAGACGGTTAGTGACTCCTACATCATCCCCATCTCTCACATAGACGGTTAGTGACTCCTACATCATCCCCATCTCACATAGACGGTTAGTGACTCCTACATCATCCCCATCTCACATAGACGGTTAGTGACTCCATCATCCCCATCTCACATAGACGGTTAGTGACTCCATCATCCCCATCTCTCACATAGACGGTTAGTGACTCCTACATCATCCCCATCTCACATAGACGGTTAGTGACTCCTACATCATCCCCATCTCACATAGACGGTTAGTGACTCCATCATCCCCATCTCACATAGACGGTTAGTGACTCCTACATCATCCCCATCTCACATAGACGGTTAGTGACTCCATCATCCCCATCTCTCACATAGACGGTTAGTGACTCCTACATCATCCCCATCTCACATAGACGGTTAGTGACTCCTACATCATCCCCATGTCACATAGACGGTTAGTGACTCCTACATCATCCCCATCTCACATAGACGGTTAGTGACTCCTACATCATCCCCATGTCACATAGACGGTTAGTGACTCCTACATCATCCCCATGTCACATAGACAGTACTGTGAAAAGGTTATTGTATATTGTTGATACTAAATATTATCAGATCTTCAACCAACACCTAATATTAGATTAAGGTAACCTGAGTTTACAAATAAGAAAGAAAAAAATAATATTTATATATTTATTTAACAAAGTTATGCAACACCCAATTCCCCTGTGTGAAAAAGTAATTGCCCCCTTACACTCAATAACTGGTTGTACCACCTTTTGCCTATTTTGACTCATCTGTCCATAGAACATTCTCCCAAGAGTCCATTTTATGTCTGGCCAGAACCAAACACTGCATTCCACAGTAAGAACCTTATTCCAAAGGTCAAGAATGGTGGTGGTTGTGTGATGGTTTTGGGGGATGCTTTGCTGCCTCAG
>NW_025745499.1:0-19543 GCF_021184085.1 Oncorhynchus gorbuscha | reverse complement strand
TGTTGAGGTTGACGCGTCGGGGGTGGGCGTGGGAGCCATTCTGTCCCAGCGCTCCGATACTGACGATGGGGTCCACCCTTGTGCGTATTTTTCTCATCGCCTGTCACCGTCGAACGTAACTATGATGTGGCTAACCGCCCAACTGCTCGCCATCCGTTTAGCCCTAGGCAAATGGCGACAGTGGTTGGAGGGGGCGACCGTTCCTTTTGTCGTTTGGACTGACCAAAAGAACATTTACATTTACATTTAAGTCATTTTAGCAGACGCTCTTATCCAGAGCGACTTACAAATTGGTGCATTCACCTTATGACATCCAGTGGAACAGCCACTTTACAATAGTGCATCTACATATTTTAAGGGGGGTGAGAAGGATTACTTTATCCTATCCTAGGTATTCCTTAAAGAGGTGGGGTTTCAGGTGTCTCCGGAAGGTGGTGATTGACTCCGCTGTCCTGGCGTCGTGAGGGAGTTTGTTCCACCATTGGGGAGCCAGAGCAGCGAACAGTTTTGACTGGGCTGAGCGGGAACTGTACTTCCTCAGTGGTAGGGAGGCGAGCAGGCCAGAGGTGGATGAACGCAGTGCCCTTATTTGGGTGTAGGGCCTGATCAGAGCCTGGAGGTACTGAGGTGCCGTTCCCCTCACAGCTCCGTAGGCAAGCACCATGGTCTTGTAGCGGATGCGAGCTTCAACTGGAAGCCAGTGGAGAGAGCGGAGGAGCGGGGTGACGTGAGAGAACTTGGGAAGGTTGAACACTAGACGGGCTGCGGCGTTCTGGATGAGTTGAAGGGGTTTAATGGCACAGGCAGGGAGCCCAGCCAACAGCGAGTTGCAGTAATCCAGACGGGAGATGACAAGTGCCTGGATTAGGACCTGCGCCGCTTCCTGTGTGAGGCAGGGTCGTACTCTGGATGTTGTAGAGCATGAACCTACAGGAACGGGCCACCGCCTTGATGTTAGTTGAGAACGACAGGGTGTTGTCCAGGATCACGCCAAGGTTCTTAGCGCTCTGGGAGGAGGACACAATGGAGTTGTCAACCGTGATGGCGAGATCATGGAACGGGCAGTCCTTCCCCGGGAGGAAGAGCAGCTCCGTCTTGCCGAAGTTCAGCTTGAGATGGTGATCCGTCATCCACACTGATATGTCTGCCAGACATGCAGAGATGCGATTCGCCACCTGGTCATCAGAAGGGGGAAAGGAGAAGATTAATTGTGTGTCGTCTGCATAGCAATGATAGGAGAGACCATGTGAGGTTATGACAGAGCCAAGTGACTTGGTGTATAGCGAGAATAGGAGAGGGCCTAGAACAGAGCCCTGGGGGACACCAGTGGTGAGAGCGCATGGTGAGGAGACAGATTCTCGCCACGCCACCTGGTAGGAGCGACCTGTCAGGTAGGACGCAATCCAAGCGTGGGCCACGCCGGAGATGCCCAACTCGGAGAGGGTGGAGAGGAGGATCTGATGGTTCACAGTATCGAAGGCAGCCGATAGGTCTAGAAGGATGAGAGCAGAGGAGAGAGAGTTAGCTTTAGCGGTGCGGAGCGCCTCCGTGATACAGAGAAGAGCAGTCTCAGTTGAATGACTAGTCTTGAAACCTGACTGATTTGGATCAAGAAGGTCATTCTGAGAGAGATAGCGGGAGAGCTGACCAAGGACGGCACGTTCAAGAGTTTTGGAGAGAAAAGAAAGAAGGGATACTGGTCTGTAGTTGTTGACATCGGAGGGATCGAGTGTAGGTTTTTTCAGAAGGGGTGCAACTCTCGCTCTCTTGAAGACGGAAGGGACGTAGCCAGCGGTCAGGGATAAGTTGATGAGCGAGGTGAGGTAAGGGAGAAGGTCTCCGGAAATGGTCTGGAGAAGAGAGGAGGGGATAGGGTCAAGCGGGCAGGTTGTTGGGCGGCCGGCCGTCACAAGACGCGAGATTTCATCTGGAGAGAGAGGGGAGAAAGAGGTCAGAGCACAGGGTAGGGCACTGTGAGCAGAACCAGCGGTGTCGTTTGACTTAGCAAACGAGGATCGGATGTCGTCGACCTTCTTTTCAAAATGGTTGACGAAGTCATCTGCAGAGAGGAGGAGGGGGGGAGGGGAGGAGGATTCAGGAGGGAGGAGAAGGTGGCAAAGAGCTTCCTAGGGTTAGAGGCAGATGCTTGGAATTTAGAGTGGTAGAAAGTGGCTTTAGCAGCAGAGACAGAGGAGGAAAATGTAGAGAGGAGGGAGTGAAAGGATGCCAGGTCCGCAGGGAGGCGAGTTTTCCTCCATTTCCGCTCGGCTGCCCGGAGCCCTGTTCTGTGAGCTCGCAATGAGTCGTCAAGCCACGGAGCGGGGGGGAGGACCGAGCCGGCCTGGAAGATAGGGACATAGAGAGTCAAAGGATGCAGAAAGGGAGGAGAGGAGGGTTGAGGAGGCAGAATCAGGAGATAGGTTGGAGAAGGTTTGAGCAGAGGGAAGAGATGATAGGATGGAAGAGGAGAGAGTAGCGGGGAGAGAGAGCGAAGGTTGGGACGGCGCGATACCATCCGAGTAGGGGCAGTGTGGGAAGTGTTGGATGAGAGCGAGAGGGAAAAGGATACAAGGTAGTGGTCGGAGACTTGGAGGGGAGTTGCAATGAGGTTAGTGGAAAAACAGCATCTAGTAAAGATGAGGTCGAGCGTATTGCCTGCCTTGTGAGTAGGGGGGAAGGTGAGAGGGTGAGGTCAAAAGAGGAGAGGAGTGGAAAGAAGGAGGCAGAGAGGAATGAGTCAAAGGTAGACGTGGGGAGGTTAAAGTCGCCCAGAACTGTGAGAGGTGAGCCGTCCTCAGGAAAGGAGCTTATCAAGGCATCAAGCTCATTGATGAACTCTCCGAGGGGACCTGGAGGGCGATAAATGATAAGGATGTTAAGCTTGAAAGGGCTGGTAACTGTGACAGCATGAAATTCAAAGGAGGCGATAGACAGATGGGTAAGGGGAGAAAGAGAGAATGACCACTTGGGAGAGATAAGGATCCCGATGCCACCACCCCGCTGACCAGAAGCTCTCGGGGTGTGCGAGAACACGTGGGCGGACGAAGAGAGAGCAGTAGGAGTAGCAGTGTTATCTGTGGTGATCCATGTTTCTGTCAGTGCCAAGAAGTCGAGGGACTGGAGGGAGGCATAGGCTGAGATGAACTCTGCCTTGTTGGCTGCAGATCGGCAGTTCCAGAGGCTACCGGAGACCTGGAACTCCACGTGGGTCGTGCGCGCTGGGACCACCAGATTAGGGTGGCAGCGGCCACGCGGTGTGGAGCGTTTGTATGGTCTGTGCAGAGAGGAGAGAACAGGGATAGACAGACACATAGTTGACAGGCTACAGAAGAGGCTACGCTAATGCAAGGAGATTGGAATGACAAGTGGACTACACGTCTCAAATGTTCAGAAAGTTAAGCTTACGTAGCAAGAATCTTATTGACTAAAATGATTAAAATGATACAGTACTGCTGAAGTAGGCTAGCTGGCAGTGGCTGCGTTGTTGACTTTGTAGGCTAGCTGGCAGTGGCTGCGTTGTTGACACTACACTAATCAAGTTGTTCCGTTGAGTGTAATAGTTTCTACAGTGCTGCTATTCGGGGGCTAGCTGGCTAGCTAGCAGTGTTGATTACGTTACGTTAAAAGAACGACAACAATTATCTTTGATACACAGACGGCTATGTAGCTAGCTATGTAGCTAGCTACGATCAAACAAATCAAACCGTTGTGCTGTAATGAAATGAAATATGTGATACTACCTGTGGAGCGAAGCGGAATGCGACCGGGTTGTTGAGTGCGGAAGTTCTATTCAGTAGACGTTGGCTAGCTGTTGGCTAGCTAGCAGTGTCTCCTACGTTAAGGACGACAAATAGCTGGCTAGATAACCTCAGTAAATTAAGATAATCACTCTAAGACTACACGCTCTAAACTACACAATTATCTTGGATACGAAGACAGCAAAGACAACTATGTAGCTAGCTAACACTACACTAATCAAGTCGTTCAGTTGAGTGTAATAGTTTCTACAGTGCTGCAATTCGGTAGACGGTGGACGTATGCAAGCTGGCTAGCTGCTGGGCAGATAGCAGTGTAGACTACGTTAGGACGACGAAATACAAGTTGCAATAGAAGTACTGTTTCACTATGTTGTCCTCTTTCTTTTCCTTTTTCTTCTGTCCTTCTTTTGTCCTTATTTTGTCTTCCTTTCTTCTGTTAACTAGATATTTTTTGTTGTTATTCTTTGTAAGCTAGCTAGCTTCTTCCAGGAGAGTCCCTAGCAACTGCTTAGCAACAAGTAAACAATTCTGCTAGCAATTCAGCTAGCTAAGATAACTGTACAATTTTATGAAAAATAGTTAATTTTTCAAAAGCCTGTCTTTTTGGTTTGTTCCTTGTTTTGTCTTCTATTGAGTCTTGCAGTTTTCTCTTGATTTTTTTGATGTACTTCACTCTAAAAAAACATTTAAATCTCAATATATACAGGAGCTCATTTTTCAGCAGCTGCTCAATTTAGAACTCCGGAACATCAGCCAGAAACATCAGAACCTTGGGTACATCCGTTCTGCCAAACGACTGAATGCGCGTCATGCTCGTTGGGCGTTGTTTTTCGCTCGTTTCGAATTCGTTATTTCTTATTGCCCGGGTATTAAGAACACCAAGCCTCATGCTTTATCCCGTCTCTTTAGTTCTTCTGTGGCTTCTACCGATCCCGAGGGGATCCTTCCTGTTGGGCGTGTTGTCGGGTTGACTGTCTGGGGAATTGAGAGACAGGTTAAGCAAGCACTCACGCACACTGCGTCGCCGCGCGCTTGCCCTAGTAACCTTCTTTTCGTTCCTGTTTCTACTCGTCTGGCTGTTCTTCAGTGGGCTCACTCTGCCAAGTTAGCTGGCCATCCCGGCGTTCGGGGTACGCTTGCTTCTATTCGCCAGCGGTTTTGATGGCCTACTCAGGAGCGTGACACACGCCGTTTCGTGGCTGCGTGTTCGGACTGCGCGCAGAAGAAGTCTGGTAATTTTTTTTCTGCTTCTGCTCCTGGTCTTGCTGGGTCTCAGTCTGTTCCCTGCCATCGCATCTCTCCTGTTCTTGTTCCTGCCCTTGCTGTGTCTCAGTCTGTCCCTAGTTGTTACTCTCCTGGCCTGTTTGGTCCTGTTTGCTCTAAAGCTTTCAGTTCTCTACCCGTGTCTCATTTTTTTTTAGAGTAGTACCCTAGTTTCCCTTTTTATCGTTTTTTTCGTTACGGTCCTGAGGAGAGGAGTTGGGTTCTTTCTCGGGACGTGCTGGACCGTTTGATCTATGATTTCCTCCGTTGCCGCCAGTGTTCCTCCTCGAGAGCGCCAGGAGGCGCTCGGTGAGTGGGGGGGTACTGTCATGTTTTGTCTTAGATTGTCTTGTCATTTTGCTTTTCCTTCTGTTCGTTTTCCCCCTGCTGGTCTTTTTAGGTTCGTTCCCCTTTTTCTCTCTCCCTTCCTCTCTCTCTTCTCTCTATCGTTCCGTTCCTGCTCCCAGCTGTTCCTATTCCCCTAATCTATCATTTAGTCTTCCCACACCTGTTCCCTATCTTTTCCCTGATTAGAGTCCCTATTTCTCCCCTTGTTTTCCGTTTCTGCCCTGTCGGATCCTTGTCTATTGTTCACCGTGCTGTGTCTGTGTATCGCCCTGTCGTGTCGTGTTTCCCTCAGATGCTGCGTGGTGAGCAGGTGTCTGAGTCTGCTACGTTCAAGTGCCTTCCCGAGGCAACCTGCAGTTCATGATCGAGTCTCCAGTCTGTTCTCGTCATTACGAGTGGAATTATGCTTTATGATTGTAGATTTACTTTACTGGATTAAAGACTCTGTTTTCGCCAAGTTGCTTTTGGGTCCTCATTCACCTGCATAACATATTCTTATTCATCCCTTTACATTTGTGTGTATAAGGTAGATGTGAATTTGTTAAGATTACTTGTTAGATATTACTGCATTGTCAGAACTAGAAGCACAAGCATTTCGCAACACTCGCATTAACATCTGCTAATCTTGTGTATGTAACCAATAACATTTGATTCGAAGTGGACGAAAAGTCTGATAGAAAGAAATTGTAAAAATAAAAAAAACGAATGTAACATAGCCAAGTACTGTCATCTGAATTGAAGATATGTAGTTGATGCATTATAAAGAAATTGACTTTCAGAATTTCTCAGAGATGAGAAGCAAATTCGGTATGGATGTGGACAGAAACGTTCTGTCCGAATTTGGCATAGTTGCCAACAAAATCATTGCAGAAACGGAGAGGAAGGGTATGGCCGTGGAGTTGCTGAATCTCTACAAGACTGCACTTCTTTCACACACGGAGGAGGCTCAAAGTTATTGTTTTATCTGTTACTGCATGAAACATGTACCATTAACAGAATGGAGCTGTTCTAATTCTATTGATTCTAATCCAGCCTTTTTATTATACACCCTCCAATTTAAGGTCTGAAAATCACTGCAGCCATTTTACTCTTCCCTTACCCCTTCAAAGAATATCCAAGTGGACTGTATGTCACAGACATGGTATGTATTTCCCAGCAGACAAATAAATTAATGCAAAGTTAGTAGTACTGTGTAAGGTGTACTGTACTCAGTTGTTACTTTACTGTTTGAAATATGACTCAAGTATTTATTTTTTTACATCTTACAGTGTGTAAAGTTCCCATCACCTACCATAAGAATAGAGGGGAATCCTTTTGCGGATGAGAGCCACATCCAACTCTTCCTGGATGTAGAAGAGCTCCTCACTGAAGATGTTATGCAGGTGAATGAGGACCCAAAAGCGACTTGGCGAAAACAGAGTTTTTAATCCAGTAAGATACTTAACAAAACAAAAGGCATAATACTACTCGTAAAGACGAGAACAGACTGGAGACTTGATCAAGAACTGCAGGTTGCCTCGGGAAGGCACTTGAACCTAGCAGACTCAGACACCTGCTCACCACGCAGCATCTGAGGGAAACACGACACGACAGGGCAAAACATAGACACAGCACGGTGAATATAGACAAGGATCCGACAGGGCAGGTACGGAAAACAAGGAGAGAAATAGGGACTCTAATCAGGGAAAAGGATCGGGAACAGGTGTGGGAAGACTAAATGATTGATTAGGGGAATAGGAACAGCTGGGAGCAGGAACGGAATGATAGAGAGAAGAGAGAGCGAGAGAGTGAGAGAGGGAGGGGAGAGAGAGGGATAGAAAGAGGGAAAGAACCTAATAAGACCAGCAGAGGGAAACGAATAGAAGGGGAAGCACAGGGACAAGACATGATAATTAATGACAAAACATGACAGTACCCCCACTCACCGAGCGCCTCCTGGCGCACTCGAGGAGGAACCCTGGCGGCAACGGAGGAAATCATCAATAAGCGAACGGTCCAGCACGTCCCGAGACGGAACCCAACTCCTCTCCTCAGGACCGTAACCCTCCCAATCCACTAAGTATTGGTGACCCCGTCCCCGAGAACGCATGTCCATGATCTTACGTACCTTGTAAATAGGTGCGCTCTCGACAAGGACGGGAGGGGGGAGGGAAGACGAACGGGGGTGCGAAGAAAGGGCTTGACACAGGAGACATGGAAGACAGGATGGACGCGACGAAGATGTCGCGGAAGAAGCAGTCGCACAGCGACAGGATTGACGACCTGGGAGACACGGAACGGACCAATGAACCGCGGAGTCAACTTACGAGAAGCTGTCGTAAGAGGAAGGTTGCGAGTGGAAAGCCACACTCTCTGGCCGCAACAATACCTTGGACTCTTAATCCTGCGTTTATTGGCGGCTCTCACAGTCTGTGCCCTGTAACGGCAAAGTGCAGACCTCACCCTCCTCCAGGTGCGCTCACAACGTTGGACAAACGCTTGAGCGGAGGGAACGCTGGACTCGGCAAGCTGGGATGAGAACAGAGGAGGCTGATAACCCAGACTACTCTGAAACGGAGATAACCCGGTAGCAGACGAAGGAAGCGAGTTGTGAGCGTATTCTGCCCAGGGGAGCTGTTCTGCCCAAGACGCAGGGTTTCTGAAAGAAAGGCTGCGTAGTATGCGACCAATCGTCTGATTGGCCCTCTCTGCTTGACCGTTAGACTGGGGATGAAACCCGGAAGAGAGACTGACGGACGCACCAATCAAACGACAGAACTCCCTCCAAAACTGTGACGTGAATTGCGGACCTCTGTCTGAAACGGCGTCTAACGGGAGGCCATGAATTCTGAACACATTCTCGATGATGATTTGTGCCGTCTCCTTAGCGGAAGGAAGTTTAGCGAGGGGAATGAAATGTGCCGCCTTAGAGAACCTATCGACAACCGTAAGAATCACAGACAAAGGCAGACCGCAGACAAAGGCAGACCGGTAATGAAGTCTAGGGCGATGTGAGACCATGGTCGAGAAGGAATGGGGAGCGGTCTGAGACGACCGGCAGGAGGAGAGTTACCCGACTTAGTCTGCGCGCAGTCCGAACAAGCAGCCACGAAACGGCGCGTGTCACGCTCCTGAGTCGGCCACCAAAAGCGCTGGCGAATAGACGCAAGAGTGCCTCGAACACCGGGATGACCAGCTAACTTGGCAGAGTGAGCCCACTGAAGAACAGCCAGACGAGTGGAAACAGGAACGAAAAGGAGGTTACTAGGACAAGCGCGCGCGACGCAGTGTGCGTGAGTGCTTGCTTAACCTGTCTTTCAATTCCCCAGACTGTTAACCCGACAACACGCCCATAAGGAAGAATCCCCTCGGGATCAGTAGAAGCCACAGAAGAACTAAACAGACGGGATAAGGCATCAGGCTTGGTGTTTCTGCTACCCGGACGGTAAGAAATCACAAACTCGAAACGAGCAAAAACAACGCCCAACGAGCTTGACGGGCATTAAGTCGTTTGGCAGAACGGATGTACTCAAGGTTCTTATGGTCTGTCCAAACGACAAAAGGAACAGTCGCCCCCTCCAACCACTGTCGCCATTCGCCTAGGGCTAAGCGGATGGCGAGCAGTTCACGGTTACCCACATCATAGTTGCGCTCAGATGGCGACAGGCGATGAGAAAAATAAGCGCAAGGATGAACCTTATCGTCAGACTGGAAGCGCTGGGAAAGAATGGCTCCCACGCCTACCTCTGAAGCGTCAACCTCAACAATGAATTGTCTAGTGACGTCAGGAGTAACGAGGATAGGAGCGGACGTAAAACGTTCTTTTAGAAGATCAAAAGCTCCCTGGGCGGAACCGGACCACTTAAAACACGTCTTGACAGAAGTAAGAGCTGTGAGAGGGGCAGCAACTTGACCGAAATTACGAATGAAACGCCGATAGAAATTAGCGAAACCTAAAAAGCGCTGCAACTTGACACGTGACCTTGGAACGGGCCAATCACTGACAGCTTGGACCTTAGCGGAATCCATCTGAATGCCTTCAGCGGAAATAACGGAACCGAGAAAAGTAACGGAGGAGACATGAAAAGAGCACTTCTCAGCCTTTACGTAGAGACAATTCTCTAAAAGGCGCTGTAGAACACGTCGAACGTGCTGAACATGAATCTCGAGTGACGGTGAAAAAATCAGGATATCGTCAAGATAGACAAAAACAAAGATGTTCAGCATGTCTCTCAGAACATCATTAACTAATGCCTGAAAAACAGCTGGCGCATTGGCGAGACCAAACGGCAGAACCCGGTACTCAAAATGCCCTAACGGAGTGTTAAACGCCGTTTTCCACTCGTCCCCTCTCTGATGCGCACGAGATGGTAAGCGTTACGAAGGTCCAACTTAGTAAAGCACCTGGCTCCCCTGCAGAATCTCGAAGGCTGATGACATAAGGGGAAGCGGATAACGATTCTTAACCGTTATGTCATTCAGCCCTCGATAATCACGCAGGGGCGCAGAGTACCGTCCTTCTTCTTAACAAAAAATAACCCCGCCCCGGCCGGAGAGGAAGAAGGCACTATGGTACCGGCGTCAAGAGACACAGATAAATAATCCTCGAGAGCCTTACGTTCGGGAGCCGACAGAGAGTATAGTCTACCCCGAGGAGGAGTGGTCCCCGGAAGGAGATCAATACTACAATCATACGACCGGTGAGGAGGAAGGGAGTTGGCTCGGGACCGACTGAAGACCGTGCGCAGATCATGATATTCCTCCGGCACTCCTGTCAAATCGCCAGGTTCCTCCTGAGAAGTGGGGACAGAAGAAATGGGAGGGATGGCAGACATTAAACACTTCACATGACAAGATACGTTCCAGGATAGGATAGAATTACAAGACCAATTAATAGAAGGATTATGACATACTAGCCAGGGATGACCCAAAACAACAGGTGTAAAAGGTGAACGAAAAATCAAAAAAGAAATAGTCTCACTGTGGTTACCAGATACTGTGAGAGTTAAAGGTAGTGTCTCAAATCTGATACTGGGAAGATGACTACCATCTAAGGCAAACATGGGCGTAGGCTTGTCTAACTGTCTGAAAGGAATGTTATGTTTCCGAACCCATGCTTCGTCCATGAAACAACCCTCAGCCCCAGAGTCAATCAAGGCACTGCATGTAGCACCCGAACCGGTCCAGCGTAGATGGACCGACATAGTAGTACAGGATCTAGATGAAGAGACCTGAGTAGTAGCGCTCACCAGTAGCCCTCCGCTTACTGATGAGCTCTGGCCTTTACTGGACATGAATTGACAAAATGTCCATCAAATCCGCAATAGAGGCACAGGCGGTTGGTGATCCTCCGTTCCCTCTCCTTGGTCGAGATGCGAATACCTCCCAGCTGCATGGGCTCAGTCTCTGGGCCAGAGGAGGGAGATGGTTGCGATGCGGAGCAGGGAAACACCGTTGACGCGAGCTCTCTTCCACGAGCTTGGTGACGAAGATCTACCCGTCGTTCTATGCGGATGGCGAGAGCAATCAAAGAGTCCACACTGGAAGGAACCTCCCGAGAGAGAATCTCATCTTTGACCACTGTGTGGAGTCCCTCCAGAAAACGAGCGAGCAGCGCCGGCTCGTTCCAGTCACTAGAGGCAGCAAGAGTACGAAACTCTATTGAGTAATCCGTTATGGATCGATCACCTTGGCATAGGGAAGCCAGGGCCCTAGAAGCCTCCCCACCAAAAACTGAACGGTCAAAAACCCGAATCATCTCCTCTTTAAAGTTCTGGTAATTGTTAGAACAATCAGCCCTTGCCTCCCAGATAGCTGTGCCCCACTCTCGGGCCCGGCCAGTAAGGAGTGAAATGACGTAAGCAACCCGAGCTCTCTCGCTAGAGTATGTGTTGGGTTGGAGAGAGAACACAATATCACACTGGGTGAGAAAGGAGCGGCACTCCGTGGGCTGCCCGGAGTAGCAAGGTGGGTTATTAACCCTAGGTTCCGGAGGCTCGGCAGGCCAGGAAGTAACAGGTGGCACGAGACGAAGACTCTGGAACTGTCCAGAGAGGTCGGAAACCTGAGCGGCCAGGTTCTCCACGGCATGGCGAGCAGCAGACAATTCCTGCTCGTGTCTGCCGAGCATGGCTCCTTGGATCTTGACGGCAGTGTTACGAGCCTCTGTAGTCGCTGGGTCCATTCCTTGGTCGGATCCTTCTGTTATGCAGGTGAATGAGGACCCAAAAGCGACTTGGCGAAAACAGAGTTTTTAATCCAGTAAGATACTTAACAAAACAAAAGGCATAATACTACTCGTAAAGACGAGAACAGACTGGAGACTTGATCAAGAACTGCAGGTTGCCTCGGGAAGGCACTTGAACCTAGCAGACTCAGACACCTGCTCACCACGCAGCATCTGAGGGAAACACGACACGACAGGGCAAAACATAGACACAGCACGGTGAATATAGACAAGGATCCGACAGGGCAGGTACGGAAAACAAGGAGAGAAATAGGGACTCTAATCAGGGAAAAGGATCGGGAACAGGTGTGGGAAGACTAAATGATTGATTAGGGGAATAGGAACAGCTGGGAGCAGGAACGGAACGATAGAGAGAAGAGAGAGCGAGAGAGTGAGAGAGGGAGGGGGAGAGAGAGGATAGAAAGAGGGAAAGAACCTAATAAGACCAGCAGAGGGAAACGAATAGAAGGGGAAGCACAGGGACAAGACATGATAATTAATGACAAAACATGACAGAAGAGCTGGAGTACATCTCCATGGGATTGGGAGTGGTAATAGGGTCCATTTCCTTTTTAATATTGAGTATGCAGCATCAGTGAAAAGCACTATGCTGCTAATTCTGAAATGTGTTGTGGGAATTGATGAGGGAGGTAAATTACCAACAAATGTTGTACGAATGGCAAACTTTTTGCTGTAGAGAGGGATAAGGAGACCAGATATTTCTGTGATACCTGCGACTTTCAAAGTTAATCAAATTCATTTGTGACTTTACAAGTTTGCCACTCAATGTTATTATTATTGTTATTAATAATAGAATACTGTAGCAACTTTGACAAGGAATGCCCATATGCAATTCAATATTACTTTCCTTTACTTTAAACCTAATAAATAAAAGGTGTACAATCAGTACAAATATGGTAAAGCTATACAGCCCACTCATCCTGTGGTAGAGTTGCATTGAACAGGCACAACTCTGGGTGATGACATCACTCAAAGCAGAAAAGTCACAGTCAAGGCCAATGACAAAAATAACCATAAACCCATGAATAGTAATCATACTATACTGCAGGTAAGTACAATCACATATTCAATGTAATAATTTTGTGTCCACACTATAACAAATACATTGGACATAAAAGGAACCTTAACACCCTAAAATGTTATTTGTGGAACCTTTTGAAATGTTGCAAACTGAGGAACCCCTAAATGTGCCTCCAGGAACCTTCTCTTTTTAGAGTACATACTTATATTTTACATTTACCTTTCTTTTTTTAAAGACTGTCAAGCTGTCCTCAATTGGGGAGCCTCTATCTGGGACAATGGCCTCAGGATTATGGAGCAGTGTGTTTTATAAACAAAACTTCACCATTTAAAGAGAAGTAAAAAATTGTCATTGTCCAGCTACTGTCTAATTTTGATATCTTCTTTCTTAAAATGTTTCAGATTGATGACCAATAAATGTGTCCCATTTCAATATGAAGGGACAGAGGAGCAAATGTACCTTTTGTACCACTCGTTTGTGTTCCATTGAATTATGATACAATTACTGTATGCAGATTTAAAATGTAATTGGTACCTATGGAAACAAATAGAAATGTAATTAACAATGTTTTCAATATCCAACTTTATCCTCTGAAGTACAGTAGGTAATAAGCTGTAGTCAGGTGTTCATTACCAGGTTATGATTAGGTCTTAACTATTACCAGTATATAATATAGCACATAGGTCACAATTATTACCAACCTTTCACACGGTGGCCAGAAAATACGTAATATTCTGGCCAGTAATACCCTGACTACACAGCTCGTGTCACGTGCACGAGCGTTGCAAAATAAATTTAGAAGTCTATATTTCATTATTGTACCCGCTGTTCGCGCGCGCCAACGAGCGCCTGCGTTACCTAAGGCTAAAATAGAAGTAAGCTCTATTTGTGACACAGATCGCGCTGCAAGTCCTGCCTCTCCCATTTCCTCATTGGTTTATAGAAGCAGATACCCACATGCCATCTCCTCATTGGTTATGCCCACGTGGGTGATTGAAAGACAAACTAAGCTGTCGGTCGTCGTGGAAATACTATGAAAGTTTAGATACCAATCGCCATATAAGTTCAAAGAAGAAAAGGCCTGGAAGGAGGAGAGATGACTGGAAACAATTCGGTTGACCGTTTTATGTGTGGATTAATTGTCGGAGTAGAGGACTTTGTGCATGTCAGGAAAAATAACTACTCAATGTTTATATCCCAGAACAAATTAGTGCTAGTTAGCAACTTGCTTCAAACTGCACCCATAGACATAAAAATGGTATCCACAAGTTAATCTGACTCTGGGGAAGTAGATAAAGGGAGGGCCTCATTGCCAAAATCCAGAAGTATCACTTGTGTTGAGGTGGAGCAACTGAAATAAGTAATATTCTGAAATGACTGCCTGAATGACTGCCTCGCCTGGTTCACTAACTACTTCTCAGATAGTTCAGTGTGTCAAATCGGAGGGCCTGTTGTCCGGACCTCTGGCAGTCTCTATGGGGGTGCCACAGGGTTCAGTTCTCGGGCCGACTCTTTTCTCTGTATATTTCAATGATGTTACTCTTGCTGCGGGTGATTCTTTGATCCACCTCTACGCAGACGACACCATTCTGTACACATCTGACCCTTCTTTGGACACTGTGTTAACAAACCTCCAAACAAGCTTCAACACCATACAACACTCTTCCATGGCCTCCAACCGCTCTTAAATGCTAGTAAAAATTAAATGCAAGCTCTTCAACCGATCGCTGCCTGCACCCGCTTGCCCGACTAGAATCATTACTCTGGATGGTTCTGACTTCAAATATATGAAAAACTATAAATACCTAGGTGTCTGGCTAGACTGTAAACTCTCTTTCCAGACTCACATTAAGCATCTCAAATCCAAAATGAAATCTAGAATCGGCTTCCTATTTTGCAACAAAACATCCTTCACTCATGCTGCCAAACATACCCTCGTAAAACTGACTATTGTACCGATCCTTGACTTCAGCGATGTCATTTACAAAATAGCCTCCAACACTCTACTCAGCAAATTGGATGCAGTCTATCACAGTGCCATCCGTTTTGTCACCAAAGCCCCAAATAATACCCACCACTGCAATCTGTATGCTCGTGTCCTCGCTACATATTTGTCGCCAAACCCACTAGCTCCAGGTCATTTAGAAGTCTTTGCTAGGTAAAGCTCCGCCTTATCTCAGCTCACTGGTCACCATAGCAACACCCACCCATAGCATGCGCTCCAGCAGGTATATTTCACTGGTCATCCCCAAAGCCAACACCTCCTTTGGACACGTTTCCTTACAATTCTCTGCTGCCGATGACTGGAATGAATTGCAAAATTCACTGAAGTTGCAGACTTATCTCCCTCACTAACTTTAAGCGTCAGCTATCAGAACAGCTTACCGATCGCTGCAGCTGTACACAGCCCATCTGTAAATAGCCCATCCAACCAACTATGTCATGCTGGTGAAAGAGGACCCAAACGCGACTTAACAGAAACAGAGTTTATTAATGCTCAAAACGGAATAACTGAAATCCTCTAGATTTGTAGAGGGGAAAACAACTGGAGAAGCGGCCACAGACTGCAGGTCGCTTCGGGTAGGCGCAGGCCGAAGTCGACTGAGACACCTGCTCACACGCAGCGTCTGATGAAGGCACAAAACACGACAGGACAGGGTGATACACAATCACGGCAAAAAACACGACAGGACAGGGCGAAACGCAATCACAGCATGGTGAATACAATGCAAGGAACCGACGGAACAGGAACGGATTACAAAGGAATAAATAGGGAATCTAATCAGGGGAAAGGATCGGGAACAGGTGTGGGAAGACTAAATGATGATTAGGGGAATAGGAACAGCTGGGAGCAGGAACGGAACGACAGAGAGAAGAGAGAGCGAGAGAGTGAGAGAGGGAGGGGGAGAGAGAGGGATAGGAGGGAAAGAACCAAATAAGACCAGCAGAGGGAAACGAATAGCATGGGGAGCACAGGGACAAGACATGATAATAAATGACAAACATGACAGTACCCCCCCCACTCACCGAGCGCCTCCTGGCGCTCTCGAGGAGGAACACTGGCAGCAACGGAGGAAATCATAGATCAAACGGTCCAGCACGTCCCGAGAAAGAACCCAACTCCTCTCCTCAGGACCGTAACGAAAAACGATAAAAGGGAAACTAGGGTACTACTCTAAAAAAAAATGAGAACTAGGGACAGACTGAGACACAGCAAGGGCAGGGACAAGAACAGGAGAGATGCGATCGCAGGGAACAGACTGAGACCCAGCAAGACCAGGAGCAGAAGCAGAAAAAAATTACCAGACTTCTTCTGCGCGCAGTCTGAACACGCAGCCACGAAACGGCGCGTGTCACGCTCCTGAGTCGGCCACCAAAAGCGCTGGCGAATAGACGCAAGAGTGCCTCGAACACCGGGATGACCAGCTAACTTGGCAGAGTGAGCCCACTGAAGAACAGCCAGACGAGTGGAAACAGGAACGAAAAGGAGGTTACTAGGACAAGCGCGCGGCGCAGTGTGCGTGAGTGCTTGCTTAACCTGTCTTTCAATTCCCCAGACTGTCAACCCGACAACACGCCCATAAGGAAGAATCCCCTCGAGATCAGTAGAAGCCACAGAAGAACTAAACAGACGGGATAAGGCATCAGGCTTGGTGTTCTTGCTACCCGGACGGTAAGAAATCACAAACTCGAAACGAGCGAAAAACAACGCCCAACGAGCTTGACGGGCATTAAGTCGTTTGGCAGAACGGATGTACTCAAGGTTCTTATGGTCTGTCCAAACGACAAAAGGAACGGTCGCCCCCTCCAACCACTGTCGCCATTCGCCTAGGGCTAAGCGGATGGCGAGCAGTTCACGGTTACCCACATCATAGTTGCGCTCAGATGGCGACAGGCGATGAGAAAAATAAGCGCAAGGATGAACCTTATCGTCAGACTGGAAGCGCTGGGATAGAATGGCTCCCACGCCTACCTCTGAAGCGTCAACCTCGACAATAAATTGTCTAGTGACGTCAGGAGTAACGAGGATAGGAGCGGACGTAAAACGTTCTTTTAGAAGATCAAAAGCTCCCTGGGCGGAACCGGACCACTTAAAACACGTCTTGACAGAAGTAAGAGCTGTGAGAGGGGCAGCAACTTGACCGAAATTACGAATGAAACGCCGATAGAAATTAGCGAAACCTAAAAAGCGCTGCAACTCGACACGTGACCTTGGAACGGGCCAATCACTGACAGCTTGGACCTTAGCGGAATCCATCTGAATGCCTTCAGCGGAAATAACGGAACCGAGAAAAGTAACGGAGGAGACATGAAAAGAGCACTTCTCAGCCTTTACGTAGAGACAATTCTCTAAAAGGCGCTGTAGAACACGTCGAACGTGCTGAACATGAATCTCGAGTGACGGAGAAAAAAATCAGGATATCGTCAAGATAGACAAAAACAAAAATGTTCAGCATGTCTCTCAGAACATCATTAACTAATGCCTGAAAAACAGCTGGCGCATTGGCGAGACCGAACGGCAGAACCCGGTACTCAAAATGCCCTAACGGAGTGTTAAACGCCGTTTTCCACTCGTCCCCCTCTCTGATGCGCACGAGATGGTAAGCGTTACGAAGGTCCAACTTAGTAAAGCACCTGGCTCCCTGCAGAATCTCGAAGGCTGATGACATAAGGGGAAGCGGATAACGATTCTTAACCGTTATGTCATTCAGCCCTCGATAATCCACGCAGGGGCGCAGAGTACCGTCCTTCTTCTTAACAAAAAAGAACCCCGCCCCGGCCGGAGAAGAAGAAGGCACTATGGTACCGGCGTCAAGAGACACAGACAAATAATCCTCGAGAGCCTTACGTTCGGGAGCCGACAGAGAGTATAGTCTACCTCGAGGAGGCGTGGTCCCTGGAAGGAGATCAATACTACAATCATACGACCGGTGAGGAGGAAGGGAGTTGGCTCGGGACCGACTGAAGACCGTGCGCAGATCATGATATTCCTCCGGCACTCCTGTCAAATCGCCAGGTTCCTCCTGAGAAGTAGGGAGAGAAGAAACGGGAGGGATGGCAGACATTAAACACTTCACATGACAAGAAACGTTCCAGGATAGGATAGAATTACTAGACCAATTAATAGAAGGATTATGACATACTAGCCAGGGATGACCCAAAACAACAGGTGTAAACGGTGAACGGAAAATCAAAAAGAAATAGTCTCACTGTGGTTACCAGATACTGTGAGAGTTAAAGGTAGTGTCTCAAATTCGATACTGGGAAGATGACTACCATCTAAGGCAAACATGGGCGTAGGCTTGTCTAATGGTCTGAAAGGAATGTTATGTTTCCGAACCCATGCTTCGTCCATGAAACAACCCTCAGCCCCAGAGTCAATCAAGGCACTGCATGTAGCACCCGAACCGGTCCAGCGTAGATGGACCGACATAGTAGTACAAGATCTAGATGAAGGGACCTGAGTAGTAGCGCTCACCAGTAGCCCTCCGCTTACTGATGGGCTCTGGCCTCTTACTGGACATGAAATAACAAAATGTCCAGCAACTCCGCAATAGAGGCACAGGCGGTTGGTGATCCTCTGTTCCCTCTCCTTATTCGAGATGCGAATCCCTCCCAGCTGCATGGGCTCAGTCTCAAAGCCAGAGGAGGGAGATGGTTGCGATGCGGAGCAGGGAAACACCGTTGATGCGAGCTCTCTTCCACGAGCCCGGTGACGAAGATCTACCCGTCGTTCTATGCGGATGGCGAGAGCAATCAAAGAGTCCACATCTGAAGGAACCTCCCGGGAAAGAATCTCATCCTTAACCGCTGCGTGGAGTCCCTCCAGAAAACGAGCGAGCAGCGCCGGCTCGTTCCACTCACTAGAGGCAGCAAGAGTGCGAAACTCAATGGAATAATCCGTTATGGACCGTTCACCTTGGCATAAGGAAGCCAGGGCCCTAGAAGCCTCCTCACCAAAAACTGAACGGTCAAAAACCCGAATCATCTCCTCTTTAAAGTTCTGGAATCTGTTAGAGCAATCAGCCCTTGCCTCCCAGATAGCTGTGCCCCATTCTCGAGCCCGGCCAGTAAGGAGTGAAATGACGTAAGCAACCCGAGCTCTCTCTCTAGAGTATGTGTGGGGTTGGAGAGAGAACACAATCTCACACTGCGTGAGAAAGGAGCGGCACTCAGTGGGCTGCCCGGAGTAGCAAGGTGGGTTATTAACCCTGGGTTCTGGAGGCTCGGCAGGCCAGGGAGTAACAGGTGGCACGAGACGTAGACTCTGGAACTGTCCAGAGAGGTCGGAAACCTGAGCGGCCAGGTTCTCCACGGCATGGCGAGCAGCAGACAATTCCTGCTCGTGTCTGCCGAGCATGGCTCCTTGGATCTTGACGGCAGTGTAAACAGCGTCTGAAGTCGCTGGGTCCATTCCTTGGTCGGTTCCTTCTGTCATGCTGGTGAAAGAGGACCCAAACGCGACTTAACAGAAACAGAGTTTATTAATGCTCAAAACGGAATAACTGAAATCCTCTAGATTTGTAGAGGGGGAAAACAACTGGAGAAGCGGCCACAGACTGCAGGTCGCTTCGGGTAGGCGCAGGCCGAAGTCGACTGAGACACCTGCTCACACGCAGCGTCTGATGAAGGCACAAAACACGACAGGACAGGGTGATACACAATCACGGCAAAAACACGACAGGACAGGGGCGAAACGCAATCACAGCATGGTGAATACAATGCAAGGAACCGACGGAACAGGAACGGATTACAAAGGAATAAATAGGGAATCTAATCAGGGGAAAGGATCGGGAACAGGTGTGGGAAGACTAAATGATGATTAGGGGAATAGGAACAGCTGGGAGCAGGAACGGAACGACAGAGAGAAGAGAGAGCGAGAGAGTGAGAGAGAGGAGGGGAGAGAGAGGGATAGGAGGGAAAGAA
>NW_025745498.1:0-19664 GCF_021184085.1 Oncorhynchus gorbuscha | reverse complement strand
TCCACTCCTAAGGTCCACTCCTAAGGTCCACTCCTAAGGTCCACTCCTAAGGACCACTCCTAAGGACCACTCCTAAGGACCACTCCTAAGGACCACTCCTAAGGTCCACTCCTAAGGACCACTCCTAAGGTCCACTCCTAAGGTCCACTCCTAAGGTCCACTCCTAAGGTCCACCCCAAGGTCCACTCCTAAGGTCCACCCTCACTAAGGTCCACCCTCCTCAAGGTCCACCCCTCCTAAGGTCCACCCCTCCTAAGGTCCACCCCTCCTAAGGTCCACCCCTCCTAAGGTCCACCCCTCCTAAGGACCACTCCTAAGGACCACTCCTAAGGACCACTCCTAAGGTCCACTCCTAAGGTCCACTCCTAAGGTCCACTCCTAAGGTCCACTCCTAAGGTCCACTCCTAAGGTCCACTCCTAAGGACCACTCCTAAGGTCCACTCCTAAGGTCCACTCCTAAGGTCCACTCCTAAGGTCCACTCCTAAGGACCACTCCTAAGGTCCTCCTAGGACCACTCTAAGGTCCACTCTAAGGTCACTCCTAAGGTCCACTCCCTCTAAGGACCACTCCTAAGGTCCTCTAAGGACCACCCCTGAGACCACCCCTGGGTCCACCCCTAAGGTCCACTCCTCTAAGGTCCACTCCTAGGTCCACCTCCTAAGGTCTAAGGACCACTCCTAAGGTCCACTCCTAAGGTCCACTCTAGGTCCACTCTAGGACCACTCCTAAGGACCACTCCTAAGGACCACTCCTAGGACCTCCTAGACCCTCTAAGGTCCACCCCTCCCTAAGGACCACTCTAGGTCACTCCTAAGGACCACTCCTAAGGACCACTCCCTAAGGACCACTCCCTAGGTCCACTCCTAAGGTCCACTCTAGGTGCACTCTAAGGACCACTCCTAAGGTCCACTCCTAAGGTCTCCTAAGGTCCTCTGAGACCCACTCTAGGACCTCCTAAGGACCACTCTAAGATATAAAAGGACCACTCTAGGTCCACTCTAGATTCCACTCCCTAAGGACCACTCTAGAGACCCTCCTAAGGACCCTCCTAAGGACCTCCTAAGGTCCACTCTAAGGTCCCTCCTAAGGTCACTCTAAGATCCACTCCTAGGTCCACCTCTAAAGTCCTCTAAGGTCCACTCCCTGAGTCCTCTAGGAGTCCACTCTAAAGGTCCACTCCTAAGGTCCACTCCAGGACCACTCTGAGTCCACTCTAAGGTCCTCTAGGTCACTCCTAGGTCCACTCCTAAGGTCCACTCCTAGGTCTCCTCCTAGGTCCTCTGAGATACTCCCCAGATCCACTCTAGGGGACCACTCTAGGTCCACTCTAGAGGTCACTCCTAGGTCCACTCCTAAGGACCACTCCTAAGGTCCACTCCTAAGGACCACCCCTAAGGACCACCCCTAAGGTCCACCCCTAAGGTCCACTCCTAAGGTCCACTCCTAAGGTCCACCCCTCCTAAGGTCCACTCCTAAGGTCCACTCCTAAGGTCCACTCCTAAGGTCCACTCCTAAGGACCACTCCTAAGGACCACTCCTAAGGACCACTCCTAAGGACCACTCCTAAGGTCCACCCCTCCTAAGGACCACTCCTAAGGTCCACTCCTAAGGACCACTCCTAAGGACCACTCCTAAGGACCACTCCTAAGGTCCACTCCTAAGGTCCACTCCTAAGGACCACTCCTAAGGTCCACTCCTAAGGTCCACTCCTAAGGACCACTCCTAAGGTCCACTCCTAAGGTCCACTCCTAAGGTCCACCCCTCCTAAGGTCCACCCCTCCTAAGGTCCACCCCTCCTAAGGTCCACCCCTCCTAAGGACCACTCCTAAGGTCCACTCCTAAGGACCACTCTAGGTCCCTCCCTAAGGTCCCTCCCTGGGTCCACTCCTAAGGTCCACTCCTAAGGTCCACTCAAGGTCCCTCCCTAAGGTCCTCTCTCAAGGTCACTCCCTAGGGACCTCCCTGGGACACTCCTAGGACCCTAGGACACTCCTGGACCGCCTCCTAAGGACTACTCTAAGGTCCCTCTCTAGGTCCCCTCTGGATCCACTCTAGGTCCTCTACAGGTCCTCCTGAGTTGCACAAGGACCACTCCTGGACACTCTAAGGACCACTCTGGTTCCACTCTAGAGTCCTCCTAAGGACCTCCTAGGGTCCCCTCCCTAAGGTCCCTCCTAGGTCCCCTCCTAGGGTCTCTAAGATTCTCTAGGACCCACTCTAGGTCACTCCCAGAAGATTCTCCTAAGGTCCCCTCCTAAGGTCCCCTCTAAGGTCCCCCCTCCTAGGTCCACCTCCTAAGGACCACTCCTAGGTATTTGAGACCAACAGATGCATATCTGTATTCCCAGTCAGGTGAAATCCATAGATTGGGGCCTAATACATTAATTTCAATTGACAGATTTTCTTGTATGAACTTTTAAACGCAGTAACAAAAAAAACGTTGAATTTGTTGCATATTGCGTTTATATTGTTGTTCAATGTAGTTGAGTAGCAACAAATTGTGATTTACTTGCTAAATGTTAAGCAAAATGCGCTGCTGAAAATGGAGTTTTTAAACCCGAAATAAAGTAGCCTCAGCTACCCAGAATAACTCTCTTCTGGCTACAGCTGATCAGGGATGACATTAGATTGGATTTAGATTGTTCAGCTTCACCATCATTACTAGATTTTACTCAGCAACAACAACAAAAAATGACATTCATTGGTGGGTGATGGTGATTTCAAACATCCCCCTCCCCCTATTTGATAATGGGTGGTAGGTTTCCCTTATGACTCAGCTCAGGGCCTACATACACCACAGACACGCCAGCTCAGGACCCCAGCTCAGGGGCCCCAGCTCAGAGAGGACCCCAGCTCAGAAAGGACCCCCAGCTCAGGGCCCCAGCTCAGAGAGGACCCCAGCTCAGAGGACCCCAGCTCCAGAGGACCCCAGCTCCAGAAAGGACCCCAGCTCAGAGAGGACCCCAGCTCAGAGAGGACCCCAGCTGTCGCTATGCAAACAGCAGTAAACCTCATTTTCAGGTTGAAAGAGTAGGCATAACAAAACTATTTTTTTATTTTAAAACTTGGGGTGTTTTAAAGAGCTGTTTTGTTTTAAGAGGCTGTTTTGTTTTCATTCATGGTCGCACGTAGGAGGTGACGTTACCAGGAGACATATGGACGCAGGGGTAGAAAGTAATCTATGATCCTATCTAACGATTCTATCAGATCTATCTAACGATTCTATCTAACGATTCTAACGATTCTATCTAACGATTCTATCTAACGATTCTAACGATTCTATCTAATGAATCCGGATAAAGTTGTCACCAGTGATGCTAAAAGAACTTGGTAACAGGGATTGGACATTGAGAAAGGAAGCCAACTCTACATAAGCCTATCACAAACCAGCCTAGCACTCTGGTAAACATAATGACTTCCTTTGGGGGATCAGTAGTAACGTCGTGTTCATCCACCATCATCATTAAAAATGACTAGCCGGATGAATCCGGATAGTCAGGGAGCTTAGAAAAGGGAGATTCATTAAGAGAGGTTGCCAACTGGATCAAAGCAGCCTAACACATCCACAGTATCTCCTGACCTCAGTGTCGTAGCGTTGACTATCGTTAAAATGTGAAGATCGTATATCAATTCTGTATAATATATGGTTATAATATTAATTATAACATAATTTATGCATAATTATTCAACGAATCACAGAAGAGTAATTACCTCGGAAGTCGGTAACCACGGTAACATGTTGTTTATGGTTTCAATTTCCCAAATAGAACTCTTCAGATATTTTCACATCTTATCGATTAAGGTCTTCTATTAATGTGACATTACCCCAGTCATATTCTGAATGTCGCAAACCCTTGGATATCTGTACAAACCCCTAGCATAGATCATGAATCAGCGATATACAAATTGTATACACACAATAGCTCATAGAATTGGTTACTGAGAGAGGGACGGAGAGAGGGACGGGGAGAGGGACAGACTGAGGGACGGAGAGATAGAAAAGTCCCTAGTTGATGAAACCGATATTACGGCTTGGTAGACGCAAACATTTGGATATCTGTACGAACCCCTAGCATAGATCATGAATCAGTGATATACAAATTGTATACACACAATAGTTCATAGAATTGGTTACTGACATGATAGGCAAGTCCCTAGTTACGGCTTGGTAGACAAAGGAAAGGGGCGGGGACAGGAAAGAGCGGAAATCTCAGTGAGGATTCACTAGAATACAGTAGAACACTAGAATTCTAGTGAATCCTCACTGAGTTTCCCGCTCAAAGGGAGGGGGGGGGGGGCGTGGCCACTGAATTGTTAAAACTTTATTTCTAAACAAGTATCTCGTTTAGAAGGCCAACATCACATTACATCTTCTCACAAATAGTTTCATATTGAATCATACATTTTATACAACCATCAGATGCAAACCACACAATTGAGAAGTGGAACTAAAGACACAGTAACGTTTCCTGTCCTTCATAAGACCACCAAGACAAACTCGACATGACTGTCCTTAAAACCTCTTTGGGATATGTGGGACGGTAGCGTGAAAATGCAGAGCGCCAAATTCAAATAAATGACTATAAAAATCAACCATGTAAAGCGTGTTGTGAATCCAGCCAACATGTCAGATTTCAAAAAGGCTATCTGAGGATAGCACCATAGTAAACAAAAAAGAGAGAAGCATATTTCAACCCTGCAGGCACGACACAAAAGGCAGAAATAAAGATATAATTCATGCCTTATCTTTGATGATCTTCTTTTTTGTTGGCACTCCAATATGTCCCGTAAACATCACAAATGGTCATTTTGTTTGATTAGTTCCATCCATATATATCCAAAATATACATTTATTTTGGGCGTTTGATCCAGAAAAACACAGGTTCCAACTTGCGCAAAGTCGCTACAAAATCTTATAAGTTACCTGTTAACTTTGCCAAAACATTTTTACCTGTTAACTTTGCCAAACTACTTTTGTAATGCAACTTTAGGTGTTTTTTAACATAAATAATCGATAAAATTAAAGACTGGGTGATCGCGCCAGTACACTTCAAGTTTTCCCTCGTTCTGGATGGCCGTACTTCTTCATTTCTCAAGGGAAAAAACCTCAACCAATTTCTAAAGACTGGTGACATCGAATGGAAGCGATAGGAACTGAAAGAAGGTCCCTCAGAAATCTGGATTCCCAATGAAAACCCATTGAAGAGAGTGTTCTCTATAGGCGCCCTCCCTCAATACCCCATGGCAGTAAAGAGAGAGTTTCTACCAGGAATTTATGACCGTTGTAAAACCTGGGGTGGGAGAGAGAGAGACGGGGGGAGGGGGGGGGGGACCACAAAATACACCCAAAAAGGGCCACGTCATGACAGAGGATTTAATTCTTTAACCAGTTGAAGCTAGGGGGGCGCTATTTCATTATTGGATAAAAAAAACATGCCCGTTTTAAGCGCAATATTTTGTCACGAAAAGATGCTCGACTATGTATGGAATTGACAGCCTTGGAAAGACAAAACTCTGACGTCTCCAAAACTGCAAAGATATTATCTGTGAGTGCCCCAGAACTGATGCTACAGGCAAAACCAAGATGCAACTTCAAACAGGAAATGAGCTGAATTTTTGAAGCTCTGTTTTCCATTGTCTCCTTATATGGCTGTGAATATGCTGTGAACGAGCTTATGCGCTCTGCTGTTCGTCCAAGATGTCTGCAGCATTGTGGCGTATTTGTAGGCATATCATTGGAAGATTGGCCATAAGAGACTACATTTGCCAGGGGCCCGTCCGGTGGCCTTTGTCTACGTTGGTGCGTAATTCTCAGTGGCAATAATTTTACTATGCGATACAGACAGAGAAGTATCGTTCCTGGAAGTGTGCATCATTGTAGAGATGTGAAAAACACCTTGAGGACTGGTTCTAAACAACGTTTGCCATGTTTCAGTCGATATTATGGAGTTAATTTGGAAAAAAGTTTGGCGTTTGGATAACTGAATTTTCGTTTTTTGTTGTAGCCAAACGTGACGCACCAAACGGACCGATTTCTCCTGCACAAAAAATCTTTCAGGAAAAACTGAACATTGCAATCTAACTGAGAGTCTCCTCATTGAAAACATCCGAATATCTTCAAAAGGTAAATTATTTATTTGAATGTTTTTGCTGGTTTTTGTGAAAATGTTTCCTACTGATGCTAATGCTAAATGCTACGCTAACTATCAGTACTGTTACATAAATGCTAGTTTTGCTATGCTTGAGAACCATATTTTTGAAAATCTGAGATGACAGTGTTGTTAACAAAAGGCTAAGCTTGAGAGCTAGCATATTAATTTAATTTCACTTGCGAATTTCATTAATAGTTTACGTTGCGTTATGGTATTGAGCTTGAGGCTATGATTACGCTACGATGATGATTATGATTGTGGCTCCATGCAAGAAGTTAAGAAAACAGCCCTAATGTTGGAAACAAAACATCATTATGTTTTCATCCAGAGTCACATTTACGTATTTTCCCAAGCTACAGCACACAATATTTTACACATACAATAGTTTTTTTTAAAGCGGTCTGAGGCACTGCGACTGAGTGCTAGATGCAGCACTAGACCCTGGTTCGATTCCAGGCTGTATCACAACCCGGCCGTGATCGGAAGTCCCACAGCGGCGACGCACAATTGGCCCAGCGTCGTCCGGGTTACGGCCTCCATTGTAAAAATAAGAATTTGTTCTTAACTGACTGGCCTAGTTCGAATAAAAGGTTAATATATTATAGTAATGAAAGGACTAAAGAGAGTCTGCATTCTGTTTGCCATGGACCAAAAAATATTACGATACTGGAATAGTTACAGCCTTGTTAACCAAGCCAGTCTAACACTCTGGGAAGTATCATGATTGGCCAACATCGTCTGACCCTCAGCAGAGGCCTTCATTACCGATGTTGATTGACCATCGTCACGGAGAAGAAAGCTTGGAACTAAGCACCAAGGTAAAGATAAGCAGATAAGCAGATAAGCAGGTAAGCCAGACAAGCAGACACCCAGGCAATGTGGACACACACACACCGTCTCTCACACAAATAGTCACTCTCACACAGACAGTCTCTTTCACTGGCTGGCAGGCAGGCGCACACACACACACACACACACACACACACAGAGACACAGTCACACACAGTCTCTTTCACAGACACACACAGAGACACACTCTCACAGACACGCACTCTCACAGACACGCACTCTCACAGACACGCACTCTCACAGACACGCACTCTCACAGACACGCACTCTCACAGACATACGCACTCTCACAGACACGCCTCTCACAGACACGCACTCTCACAGACACGCACTCACAGACACGCACTCACACAGACACGCACTCACAGACACGTACGTTAACGAACACAGTCTATCCATCTGGCGCAGGTCACTGAGGTCAGACAGAGAGGTGAGGAGGTTTAAGCCACTTCTGTCCTAACAGGATTAGGACTGGAGGAAGACGAGGGTGGAGGAAGAGACAAGCGGTGGAGACAGGTGGGGGATCAAGGATCAAGGCTATGGGTTAGTGCACGTCCAGTAGTGTAAGGCTGTCCAATCCCCCACTCAAACCCTAGACCCTACCTCCTTAGCCCAATCCCCCACTCAAACCTAGACCTACCCCCAATCCCACTCCAAACCCTAGACCCACCATCATGGGCCCCAGTCCCCACTCAAACCCTAGACCCTACCTCCTTAGGCCCCAGTCCCCCCACTCAAACCCTGGACCTGCCTGAATCCCCCACTCAAACCCTAGACCCTACCCCCAATCCCCCACTCAAACCCTAGAGCCTACCCCCAATCAAACCCTAGACCCTACCCCCAATCCCCCACTCAAACCCTAGACCCTACCTCCTTAGGCCCAATCCCCCACTCAAACCCTAGACCCTACCTCCTTAGGCCCAATCCCCCAGTCAAACCCTAGACCCTACCCCCAATCCCCCACTCAAACCCTACCCCCAATCCCCCACTCAAACCCTAGACCCTACCCCCAATCCCCCACTCAAACCCTAGACCCTACCCCCAATCCCCCACTCAAACCCTAGACCCTACCCCCTTAGGCCCAATCCCCCACTCAAACCCTAGACCCTACCCCCTAAGGCCCAATCCCCCACTCAAACCCTAGACCCTACCCCCAATCCCCCACTCAAACCCTAGACCCTACCCCCACTCAAACCCTAGACCCTACCCCCACTCAAACCCTAGACCCTACCCCCACTCAAACCCTAGACCCTACCCCCAATCCCCCACTCAAACCCTAGACCCTACCCCCACTCAAACCCTAGACCCTACCCCCACTCAAACCCTAGACCCTACCCCCACTCAAACCCTAGACCCTACCCCCACTCAAACCCTAGACCCTACCCCCACTCAAACCCTAGACCCTACCCCCACTCAAACCCTAGACCCTACCCCCAATCCCCCACTCAAACCCTAGACCCTACCCCCTAAGGCCCAATCCCCCACTCAAACCCTAGACCCTACCCCCAATCCCCCACTCAAACCCTAGACCCTACCCCCAATCCCCCACTCAAACCCTAGACCCTACCCCCAATCCCCCACTCAAACCCTAGACCCTACCCCCAATCCCCCACTCAAACCCTAGACCCTACCCCCTTAGGCCCAATCCCCCACTCAAACCCTAGACCCTACCCCCAATCCCCCACTCAAACCCTAGACCCTACCCCCTTAGGCCCAATCCCCCACTCAAACCCTAGACCCTACCCCCACTCAAACCCTAGACCCTACCCCCAATCCCCCACTCAAACCCTAGACCCTACCCCCAATCCCCCACTCAAACCCTAGACCCTACCCCCTTAGGCCCAATCCCCCACTCAAACCCTAGACCCTACCCCCTTAGGCCCAATCCCCCACTCAAACCCTAGACCCTACCCCCTAAGGCCCAATCCCCCACTCAAACCCTAGACCCTACCCCCAATCCCCCACTCAAACCCTAGACCCTACCCCCTAAGGCCCAATCCCCCACTCAAACCCTAGACCCTACCCCCAATCCCCCACTCAAACCCTAGACCCTACCCCCTTAGGCCCAATCCCTGAGGCACGTACATCGGATGAATGGATGCCCAACCCAAATAGGAGCCTAGACACTTCAAGTAACCCCTACAACCACGCGTGGAAAGGTTACAGGTCAAATCTCTCCCTCTCCTCCTCCTCCTCCTCTCCTCTCCTCAATAGGGGGTGTGCTGTTGGGAGTGTTTCATTGGCTGTGTGTTGGCTGTCAGAGCAGTTTAGCGATCAATGCAGCTGTACACAGCCCATCTGTAAATAGCCCATCCAACCTACCTCGTTCCATATTTGTTTCAACTTGCACATCCTCATCTGCACGTGTATCACTTCAGTGTTAATCTGCTAAATTGTAATTACTTCGCTACTATTGGCCTATTTATTGCCTTACCTCCTTACTTCATTTGCACACACTGTATATAAACTTTTCTATTGTGTTATTGACTGTACGTTTGTTTATGTGTAACTCTGAGTTGTTGTTTGTGTCACACTGCTTTGCTTTATCTTGGCCAGGTCGCAGTTGTAAATGAGAACTGGTTCTCAACTGGCCTACCCGGTTAAATAAAAATATATTTAAAAAAAAATGTTTGTGAGTTGTGAGTTGATGTACATGAAATGCCTCAGGGATTGGGCTTAGTGGGTAAGGTCTAGGGTTTGAGTAGTGGTGTGTGTGTGTGTGTGTGTGTGTGTGTGTGTGTGTGTGTGTGTGTGTGTGTGTGTGTGTGTGTGTGTGTGTGTGTGTGTGTGTGTGTGTGTGTATCCTCGTGGGGACCAAAAATCCCCCAAATGTCCCCACAAGGATAGTAAAACACAGAAAATGTTCCCTCGTTACCATGAGGACAAAGGCTGTTTTAAACTTAGTGGTTCGGTTTAGGGTTTGGGGGTAAAGGGGGAAGGTCAGGGAAAATAGCATTTTGAATGGAGACGAATTTTAGGTCCCAACTGGGATAGAAAAACATGCCGTGTGTGTGTGTAGGAGGGGTTGTTGGTGTGTTTCACAGTCTGTGTGAAAGTCAGCTCTGATTACTACAGCATCATGTTGATAACACACACATCGAAGAGATGAGGAAGAGGAACGGAGAGAAGAACGGACAGAGGGACGGAGAGAAGAACGGACAGAGGGACGGAGAGAAGAACGGACAGGGGACGGAGAGAAGGACGGACAGGGGGACGGAGAGAGGGACGGACAGGGGGACGGACAGGGGGACGGAGAGGGGGACGGAGAGGGGGACGGAGAGAAGAACGTAGAGGGGGACGGACAGAGGGACTCACTCTTGAGGAAGCGATTACGGACCCATTTGTTCTGTTTCCTGGCGTACCGTCTCGTAGCCATCTTCAGATTCTCTACACCTGAGAGAGAAAGAGATTCAGTCCATTAAATCTCTCACACACACACACACCACACACACACACCAAGGCTTCCGTTAGCTGGTAATAGCCGGTAATAGCCGCTAATTGAAGCTCAATTCCCATTCCCCCTTCAAGTGTATAGGCAACTAGGCAGGCCTCATCACGTCCCACACAACGTTGACTAGGCAGGCCTCATCACGTCCCACACAACGTTGACTAGGCAGGCCTCATCACGTCCCACACAACGTTGACTAGGCAGGCCTCATCACGTCCCACACAACGTTGACTAGGCAGGCCTCATCACGTCCCACACAACGTTGACTAGGCAGGCCTCATCACGTCCCACACAACGTTGACTAGGCAGGCCTCATCACGTCCCACACAACGTTGACTAGGCAGGCCTCATCACGTCCCACACAACGTTGACTAGGCAGGCCTCATCACGTCCCACACAACATTGACTAGGCAGGCCTCATCACGTCCCACACAACATTGACTAGGCAGGCCTCATCACGTCCCACACAACGTTGACTAGGCAGGCCTCATCACGTCCCACACAACGTTGACTAGGCAGGCCTCATCACGTCCCACACAACGCTGACTAGGCAGGCCTCATCACGTCCCACACAACGTTGACTAGGCAGGCCTCATCACGTCCCACACAACGTTGACTAGGCAGGCCTCATCACGTCCCACACAACGTTGACTAGGCAGGCCTCATCACGTCCCACACAACGTTGACTAGGCAGGCCTCATCACGTCCCACACAACGTTGACTAGGCAGGCCTCAGCGCGTCCCACACAACGTTGACTAGGCAGGCCTCATCACGTCCCACACAACGTTGACTAGGGCAGGCCTCATCACGTCCCACACAACGTTGCAATGTGCTGGAGGTAGTATACATTTTGAAACCACATAATTGCTTGAAACCTGAACTGTTTACTACATGGTGTGAAGCATGTTTTGCTACACTATTCGTAATGTGATGAGTCGATTGAATATTCATAATTTATGCAAATTTTATAACCCAGAGTAGGCTGATCAGATTTCTTCCTCTGAATAATTTTGGCCTTTTATAAATCACATTTCATGCAATTCTACAACACTTTATATGACTAAAGACATCAGAAGAATATTTTTTTTTTAATATATATTTTTTAATAAATATGACACAAATGACAGGGTAGCCTTTTACTCGGCTGACATTAACAGATCAATGAAAACGATGTCTGATCCACCTATGAGAACACAAATACAACATGACCTCCGTCTGACCTGGAGGAAGTGTCCCTGACCCAATGATAAGACTCAGCAGGGAGTCTCTCATTGTCTTCTCTTTACAGCAAATACAAACATGACCTCCGTCTAACCTGGAGGAAGTGTCCCTGACCCAATGATAAGACTCAGCAGGGAGTCTCTCATTGTCTTCTCTTTACAGCAAATACAAACATGACCTCCGTCTAACCTGGAGGAAGTGTCCCTGACCCAATGATAAGACTCAGCAGGGAGTCTCTCATTGTCTTCTCTTTACAGCAAATACAAACATGACCTCCGTCTAACCTGGAGGAAGTGTCCCTGACCCAATGATAAGACTCAGTGAATATGCAGACTCAGCAGGGAGTCTCTCATTGTCTTCTCTTACAGCAAATTTGCTTTCGAAACAGTTTCTCCGTGCTTGTATTTTTAAATATTGCGATATGTCTGGATGGATCGTTCTGCTTTTCACTGACAGTTGCAACTCTACAAATCGTCTATTTGGTATTTGCTGAGAGCGCTGCCCAAAATTGCCGATCCTTCTGACTGTAGGCTATGCGATTTAAAACAAACCACAGTTTAGTTTTTTAGTTTTTTTAAAAGAAGCTAAATGATCCTCTGTGGCCAAAATCAATGATTTTATTTATTTCTGAATAAACATGAGTAAGCTAATTAGGCTATATAAATTTGGCAATTTAATTCAATTTACTTTAGAAAAAGCTTTCCATAACCCTATGTCATCTAATATCTACAAATTGCTCAACAGAATTTGGTAAGAATGACGCACGATGTTGCATCCAAGTTGAATGTTCTGTTAAAATGAATTATTAAAAAACTAAAAAGTGATTTCTGTCATAGTGAGAAACGTGGCTGGACGTCCTGAATCAGATTAGGGAATAAATGTTCATGGGGAAATTAATGGCACCACATCTTCCTAACCTAAACCCTGGTACGCAAACACACACCTCGGTTCCCGGAGTGTCTCTCAAACACACACCTCGGTTCCCGGAGTGTCTCTCAAACACACACCTCGGTTCCCCGGAGTGTCTCTCAAACACACACCTCGGTTCCCGGAGTGTCTCTCAAACACACACCTCGGTTCCCGGAGTGTCTCTCAAACACACACCTCGGTTCCCGGAGTGTCTCTCAAACACACACCTCGGTTCCCGGAGTGTCTCTCAAACACACACCTCGGTTCCCGGAGTGTCTCTCAAACACACACCTCGGTTCCCGGAGTGTCTCTCAAACACACACCTCGGTTCCCGGAGTGTCTCTCAAACACACACCTCGGTTCCCGGAGTGTCTCTCAAACACACACCTCGGTTCCCGGAGTGTCTCTCAAACACACACCTCGGTTCCCGGAGTGTCTCTCAAACACACACCTCGGTTCCCGGAGTGTCTCTCAAACACACACCTCGGTTCCCGGAGTGTCTCTCAAACACACACCTCGGTTCCCGGAGTGTCTCTCAAACACACACCTCGGTTCCCGGAGTGTCTCTCAAACACACACCTCGGTTCCCGGAGTGTCTCTCAAACACACACCTCGGTTCCGGAGTGTCTCTCAAACACACACCTCGGTTCCGGAGTGTCTCTCAAACACACACCTCGGTTCCGGAGTGTCTCTCAAACACACACCTCGGTTCCGGAGTGTCTCACACACACCTTGGTTCCGGAGTGTCTCTCGGACCTCCTGTGTCGTCTCATCAGGACATGTCAGGTACTCATGGAACTCCTTAAAACCTATAGACTGGAATATACCATGCTGGTAGTCTCGACTGAGACAGAGAGAGAGGAGAGAAGGAAAGGAAGAGAGAGAGAGAAGGAGGGAGAGAGAGGAGAGAGCAGAGAAGGAGCTTTCTAGAGAGAGGAGAAGGAGCGAGAGAGAGGAGAGAAGGACAGAGAGAGAGAGAAGGAGCGAGAGAGAGGAGAGAAGGAGCGAGAGAGAGAAGGAGGGAGAGAGAGGAGAGAAGGAGAGAGCAGAGAAGGAACGAGACAGAGGAGAGAAGGAGAGAGCAGAGAAGGAACGAGACAGAGAAGGAGAGAGCAGAGAAGGAACGAGAGAGAGGAGAGAAGGAGCGAGTTAGAGGAGAGAAGGAGCGAGAGAGAGAGGAGAGAAGGAGGGAGAGAGAGAAGGAGGGAGAGAGAGAAGGAGGGAGAGAGAGAAGGAGGGAGAGAGAGAAGGAGGGAGAGAGAGAAGGAGGGAGAGAGAGAAGGAGGAGAGAGAGAAGGAGGGAGAGAGAGAAGGAGGAGAGAGAGAAGGAGGAGAGAGAGGAAGGAGGGAGAGAGAGAAGGAGGGAGAGAGAGAAGGAGGGAGAGAGAGAAGGAGGGAGAGAGAGAAGGAGCGGGAGGGAGAGAGAGAGAGAGGAGCGATAAGGAGAGAGAGGAGATAAGGAGACACTGAGCAAGGGGGGTGACAGAGAGGGGGGAGTGGTGAACAGTAGTAACATATTATTATAACAGTATCATTACATATATCATTGTCATCAAGTCCTCCAAAATAAACAACAGTGTCACACAGTCTTGAGCTAGACTAGACAACCAGGGGCAATGTCTCCATCTCGCTAACCCATCACACGCTTTCTGAAAACTCCCTCCCTCCTTCTATCACTCCACAGTAGGGGTCAGCCAAGAGACAGGAGACAGAAGGACACAGAGGGTCTCATGGTGCTGCTGGACAGGACAGAGACATGAAGCCTGTTTGGAGACGTTGTCCCTGGTCCTGACGAGAGAGTCATTAGTTGTGATCGGATTCTATACCCTTTCACATGAAGTGTACACTACCCCTGAATGATTCAAAAGCATCACCTGGCCCCCGACGACAGAGAGACATGTCTTACCTGCTACTATGGATGGATTTAAAAGCATTGGATGGGCTAAAGGAGTTTCTGCCTTATTTCTCCTTCTAAATCATTGATGAGAGTGAACAAGAGCAAGCAACAGAAAGAGGGGGAGGCAATGTGGTCTCATTGAGTGTCAGTTTCCTTCTCTAAATGTACAGCACAACACAGTCTGCATGCCACTGCAGCTCTGGACCGGATGCCATTGTGGCTCCACGTTATTGCAGTCCAGGGCTGGTGTGAGTGAGTGCAGCAGCCACACCTAGAGCTGTGTCAATCTGCTGACTCACACTGGCTCCATAATAGAACTCTCTCTCCCTAAACCCCCGAGCGAGAGAGAGCGAGAGAGAGCGAGAGAGAGCGAGAGAGAGCGAGAGAGACAGAGAGAGAGAGAGAGGGAGAGCGAGAGAGAGCGAGAGAGAGCGAGAGAGAGCGAGAGAGAGCGAGAGATGATGTGCATCAGCAGAGGGCAAGAGAGAGAAGAATGGAGGGGAAGTGGAGAAAGAAGAGAGGACACGGAGGGGAAGAAGAACGAGCCGGGGTCGTTGCACGAGGATTGACCTTGCAGATCGGTGACCGCTGTCAAAGGGGTTGTTGAAGGAGGGAAGTTGGTGGGTAGAGCAAGGTGGGGGGGGTTGCTGAAGGGGGATTGTGGGTAGAGCAAGGTGGGGGTTGCTGAAGGAGGGAGTCAGTGGGTAGAGCAAGGTGGGGGGTTGCTGAAGGAGGGAGTCAGTGGATAAGAGCAAGGTGGGGGGTTGCTGAAGGAGGGAGTCAGTGGGTAGAGCAAGGTGGGGGGTTGCTGAAGGAGGGAGTCAGTGGGTAGAGCAAGGTGGGGGGGTTGCTGAAGGAGGGAGTCAGTGGGTAGAGCAAGGTGGGGGGTTGCTGAAGGAGGGAGTCAGTGGATAGAGCAAGGTGGGGGGTTGCTGAAGGAGGGAGTCAGTGGATAGAGCAAGGTGGGGGGGTTGCTGAAGGAGGGAGTCAGTGGGTAGAGCAAGGTGGGGGGTTGCTGAAGGAGGGAGTCAGTGGGTAGAGCAAGGTGGGGGGGTTGCTGAAGGAGGGAGTCAGTGGGTAGAGCAAGGTGGGGGGGTTGCTGAAGGAGGGAGTCAGTGGATAGAGCAAGGTGGGGGGGTTGAAGGAGGGAGTCAGTGGTTAGAGCAAGGTGGGGGGTTGCTGAAGGAGGGAGTCAGTGGGTAGAGCAAGGTGGGGGGTTGCTGAAGGAGGGAGTCAGTGGGTAGAGCAAGGTGGGGGGGTTGCTGAAGGAGGGAGTCAGTGGATAGAGCAAGGTGGGGGTTGAAGGAGGGAGTCAGTGGTTAGAGCAAGGTGGCGGGGGGTTGCTGAAGGAGGGAGTCAGTGGGTAGAGCAGGGAGTCAGTGGGTAGAGCAGGAGTCAGTGGGTAGAGCAGGGAGTCAGTGGGTAGAGCAGGGAGTCAGTGGGTAGAGCAGGGAGTCAGTGGGTAGAGCAGTAGAGCAGCATCCTAAGGAAATATGCCGTCATTTCCCCGTGACCACACCTAAGACACACAATCAATGGTCAAATCAATAAGTGGCTGAAACAGCCCTACGCAGCGTCAGCCGACCCCGTGGCAACACGACCCAGCGTCAGCCGACCCCGTGGCAACACGACCCAGCGTCAGCCGACCCCGTGGCAACACGACCCAGCGTCAGCCGACCCCGTGGCAACACGACCCAGCGTCAGCCGACCCCGTGGCAACACGACCCAGCGTCAGCCGACCCCGTGGCAACACGACCCAGCGCCAGCCGACCCCGTGGCAACACGACCCAGCGTCAGCCGACCCGTGGCAACACGACCCCATGGCAACACGACCCAGCGTCAGCCGACCCCGTGGCAACACGACCCCATGGCAACACGACCCAGCGCCAGCCGACCCCGTGGCAACACGACCCCATGGCAACACGACCCAGCGTCATCTGACCCCGTGGCAACACGACCACACCCACCTCTGGTCCTGAATCTTCTGCTGGTTGAATCTCAGGTGGAAATCTCTGAGCTCGTCTATCAGGCCTGTCAACAGCATCTGATCCACACGACTGTCCAAGCGCTCATCTATGGCTAAAGACAGACAGGGGAAGGGTAGCTCATTCAAATTAGACAAACATGTTGGTTTCCTGTAAGCAACCCAAGCTATGATTTTGGCCACGGTCTACAAATGCTAACTTATTAGCGTTCGTATCCAAAAACCCAATGCAAGTGATAATCCCTTTATCTTAGCATATTTTGCACTTTGGGGTCCTAGTCATCTGGACGTAACTTTACTGAGCTAAGAAAACAATATGAGACACTTTGGGGAAAAGAGAAAGGGGAGGGGGTTCCTTACCCTCCATGTCAGCATGTAACCAGAAGATACAGGGGTCTGGGTACTCAGTGGCCCCCCAGCACATCTCCCCTCCTGCCCTCTCTGCTCCTCCAACCAATGGCTGTGAGGCACGCCTGTTTCCGCATGCACCTGTAGGCTCCTAGAGGTGTCAATCAAAACAGGACACAGTGAGAGTCCCGGCCTCTTTCACAGATGAACATAAGAGGACATGGAAGTACAAATAAAATGGAGGGGGTAAAAAAACATTAGACATTAGATGTGATGGGTCGGGGCTGGTGCGGTGGGTTGGGGCTGGTGTGGTGAGGTGGGGCTGGTGCGATGGGGCTGGTGCGATGGGGCTGGTGCGATGGGTCGGGGCTGGTGCGATGGGTCGGGGCTGGTGCGATGGGTCGGGGCTGGGCTGGTGTGATGGTCGGGGCTGGGCTGGTGTGATGGGGCTGGTGTGATGGTCGGGGCTGGGCTGGTGTGATGGGGCTGGTGTGATGGGGCTGGTGTGAAGGGGCTGGTGTGATGGTCGGGGCTGGGCTGGTGTGATGTGATGGGTCGGGGCTGGTGTGATGGGGCTGGTGTGATGGGGCTGGTGTGATGGGTCGGGGCTGGGCTGGTGTGATGGGTCGGGGCTGGTGTGATGGGGCTGGTGTGATGGTCGGGGCTGGTGTGATGGGGCTGGTGTGATGGTCGGGTCGGGGCTGGTGTGATGGGGCTGGTGTGATGGGGCTGGTGTGATGGGGCTGGTGTGATGGGGCTGGTGTGATGGGGCTGGTGTGATGGGGCTGGTGTGATGGGGCTGGTGTGATGGGGCTGGTGTGATGGGTCGGGGCAAATGTGATGGTCAGGGCTGGTGTGATGGTCAGGGCTGGTGTGATGGTCAGGGCTGGTGTGATGGTCAGGGCTGGTGTGATGGTCAGGGCTGGTGTGATGGTCAGGGCTGGTGTGATGGTCAGGGCTGGTGTGATGGTCAGGGCTGGTGTCTACTCTGTCAGATGATGAGATGGGTTGGGGCAGGTGTTGATAAGGGAATTTATATATTTAAAGTAATGACTAAAGGATTCCACCCTGAAATCATATAATTATATGAAATGTGTTAGTAGTCATAATTCCATAATGTGTGACTAGACCATTGTGTTGCTGTGTAGTGGTGTGAGAGTTGAGAGAACAAAGGACAACAGGAAAGAGGATCCTTCCAAGGAATGGCGAGAAACTGCCAAGGCTGGTAGAAAAGTGATAAACCTGTGTACACACACGTAGAGGGGGTTATAAAGAATCCAGAAGCTGAGTCTTTGCCTAATTATTACTAAACCAAGCTGTCTTACAAACCTCGGGGATCGGTCAAAGCTTAAATAATTGTTTCGTTATCATCATTGGGATGGAATATTCTCCTGACGGGTCTACCCTCATTAGATGATGTGATGGGTCGGGGCTGGTGTCTCCCCTCATTAGATGATGTGATGGGTCGGGGCTGGTGTCTCCCCTCATTAGATGATGTGATGGGTCGGGGCTGGTGTCTCCCCTCATTAGATGATGTGATGGGTCGGGGCTGGTGTCTCCCTCATTAGATGATGTGATGGGTCGGGGCTGGTGTCTCCCCTCATTAGATGATGTGATGGGTCGGGGCTGGTGTCTCCCCTCATTAGATGATGTGATGGGTCGGGGCTGGTGTCTCCCTCATTAGATGATGTGATGGGTCGGGGCTGGTGTCTCCCTCAGATGATGTGATGGGTCGGGGCTGGTGTCTCCCTCATTAGATGATGTGATGGGTCGGGGCTGGTGTCTCCTCATTAGATGATGTGATGGGTCGGGGCTGGTGTCTCCCCTCATTAGATGATGTGATGGGTCGGGGCTGGTGTCTCCCTCATTAGATGATGTGATGGGTCGGGGCTGGTGTCTCCCCTCATTAGATGATGTGATGGGTCGGGGCTGGTGTCTCCCCTCATTAGATGATGTGATGGGTCGGGGCTGGTGTCTCCCCTCATTAGATGATGTGATGGGTCGGGGCTGGTGTCTCCCCTCATTAGATGATGTGATGGGTCGGGGCTGGTGTCTCCTCATTAGATGATGTGATGGGTCGGGGCTGGTGTCTCCCTCATTAGATGATGTGATGGGTCGGGGCTGGTGTCTCCCTCATTAGATGATGTGATGGGTCGGGGCTGGTGTCTCCCTCATTAGATGATGTGATGGGTCGGGGGCTGGTGTCTCCCCTCATTAGATGATGTGATGGGTCGGGGCTGGTGTCTCCCCTCATTAGATGATGTGATGGGTCGGAGCTGGTGTCTCCCCTCATTAGATGATGTGATGGGTCGGGGGCTGGTGTCTCCCCTCATTAGATGATGTGATGGGTCGGGGGCTGGTGTCTCCCTCATTAGATGATGTGATGGGTCGGGGCTGGTGTCTCCCCTCATTAGATGATGTGATGGGTCGGGGCTGGTGTCACCCTCATTAGATGATGTGATGGGCCGGGGCTGGTGTCTCCCCTCATTAGATGATGTGATGGGGTCGGGGCTGGTGTCTCCCCTCCAGATGATGTGATGGGTCGGGGCTGGTGTCTACCCTCATTAGATGATGTGATGGGTCGAGGAGCTGGTGTACCACCCTCATTAGATGATGTGAATGGTCGGGGCTGGTGTCTACCCTCATTGAGATGATGTGATGGGGTGTCTACCCTCAAGCTAGATGATGTGATGGGTCGGGCTGGTGTCTACCTATTAGATGATGTGATGGGTCAGGGCTGGTGTCACCACCCTCATTAGATGATGTGATGGGTCAGGGCTGGTGTCTACCCCTCATTAGATGATGTGATGGGTCAGGGCTGGTGTCTACCCTCATTAGATGATGTGATGGGTCA
>NW_025745497.1:0-19683 GCF_021184085.1 Oncorhynchus gorbuscha | reverse complement strand
GTTGTTGTGGGGGAAAGGGGTTGAGTGTGGGTGTGTGTGTATCCCACAGCTGTTGCGAGGGCGTAAACGATTTTAGGGAAAATATAGGATGATTCACAATAATTGTTTGCTAATAAACAAATTGTTTGCCATAAATGTAATTTTAGTAATGGCGAGACTGGTGAGAGGTAAAATTATTTGCATAAATTGTCTACATTACTACAAATATGAATAGATAATTATGGAACATAATTAATTTTTTTAAAATTATATATTGATTTGGCGGTTGATCTGCTTCTCTTCTGTGGGTGGCACTGTGTGCTCTTTTCGAAGGATGGGTCCCGGTCTCTCTGGGGCTATGGGATCCGGGGGGGTCGGAGGTGGTCTGCTGGACATTGGGATGACAACCCAACTCGGGATGAGGAGGGCTTTTAGCGGGTGGAAGAGTGGGAACCAATTGGAGGTTTACTTAGTAGCAATGCAAATATCATGTTACAGCTATATGGACACTCAATCATCACGTTACTTTTTAATGGTCTACAAACATATATTTTGATAAATACAATTGAAACTCATTGTGGTAAGTGGTGAAATAAATATAGCCAGATATAAATGTAATGGCTCAACAGATAATAAAAAAGACGATCAGTATTTACCTGGCTAAAAGATAAATAATATAATATCTATTGTTTAAAGGAAACTCATTCAACAATTTTAGATGAAGTTTTGTGGAAAAAGGACTGAAAGAAATTCAAAATTATTAAAAGCGGTGATGATATTAATTAACAGTAACTTTGATCCAAATGTGCAAATTGTCCAAACAGATCATCAAGGTAGATGGATTATTTTAAATATGTATTGGCCAATAAACAGATCTGGCTTATTAACCTATATGGTCCAAATAATGATGATCCAAGCTTCTTTGAAAATATATATGTAAGAATTTATCAACTCTACAAGTAGCAGCTAGACTATATTATGGTGGGAGATTATAATACGGTTTAAAATACCTCTATGTACCATAGGAAATCACACTACAAACTATCACCCTCAGGCACTTAAGAAATGAATGTGTGGATATATTGGAATTAGTGGATATATGGAGGCTTAAATACGCTGACCTAGTGAGATATACATAGTAGGAGACTTAAATACCCCTGACCTAGTGAATATACATGGGAGACTTAAATACCCTGACCTAGTGAGATATACATGGGAGACTTAAATACCTGACCTAGTGAGATATACATAGCGGAGACTTAAATACCCTGACCTAGTAGAGATATACATAGCGGAGACTTAAATACCCTGACCTAGTGAGTAGTCAACTTTATTATTTCTATTTTTATTATTTCTTATGTCATTCTCTCTGGCACCAAAGTTTTAAAAGTTTTGATAGGGGACAGAATGCAGTTGGATCATCACATAATTGGCATATATATTACTCTTACAGAATTTCCACGTGGGCGAGGATATTGGAATTTTGTTTATAACTTTCGGACAGAATAATTTATAAAGGACTTTTTTCTTGACATAACATAGGTACAGCTGATCCCCTTATTGTATAGGACTTTTCAATTGCGCCTGTAGAGGCCATGCAATTCAGTACTCATCTATAAAACAAAAGCAATTTAGATCAAAGAGTCCCATATTATCAAAGGAAATGGAAGGAGTAACAGTACAGTTAGATAGCACTAGAAACTGTACCATAGAGCCTAGAATAAGTTAGAGGAAAAACAAAAGGAAATGGAGGAACTTATTCAAAAATATCAGTGTAATATATTATAAAAATAAAGTGAACTGGATGAAATATGGAGAAAAATGCACCAAAGTATTTTCCAATCTTCAACATAGAAATGCTACCAAAAACAATTGATTAAAACTTGTTAGAAATGATGGAGTAACGCGTGATTCACCCAATTATATTTTGAAGAAGTAAAGTACTTTAAGAATGTGTTTTCATTTCAGTTTCCATCTCCACTAACAGAAGCTATTTGAATGGATTATTTTCCTATTAATAATGTAAAAAATCTGTACAGAAAGACTCATGTGAAGGCCAAATTACAAAGGAACTTCTTGATTCTAAAATGGCACTAGGAAGAAATGGCAGCAGTTTTACAGGCACCTAACCAATTATGTGTTTTCACGTTATTTGTAACTTCTTTTGTACAAGAGAAAGAGGCCCATGATCACTCTGGGTGAACTGCAGAGATCTACAGCTGAGGTGGGAGACTCTGTCCATAGGACAACAATCAGTCGTATATTGCACAAATCTGGCCTTTATGTAAGGTGGGCAAGAAGAAAATATTTCTTAAAGATATCCATAAAAGTGTTGTTTAAGGATTTGCCACAAGCCACCTGGGAGACACACCAAACATGTGGAAGAAGATGCTCTGGTCAGATGAAACCAAAATTGAACTTTTTGGCAACAATGCAAAACGTTATGTTTGGCGTAAAAGCAACAAGGCTCATCACCCTGAACACACCATCACTGTCAAACATGGTGGTGGCAGCATCATGGTTTGGGCCTGCTATTCTTCAGCAGGGACAGGGAAGATGGTTAAAATTGATGGGAAGATGGATGGAGCCAAATACAGGACCATTCTGGAAGAAAACCTGATGGAGTCTGCAAAAGACCTGAGACTGGACGGAGATTTGTCTTCCAACAAGACAATGATCAAAACATAAAGCTCAATCTACAATGGAATGGTTCAAAAAGACCTGAATCAATCGATAATCTGTGGAAAGAACTGAAAACTACTGTTCACAAATGCTCTCCATCCAACCTCACTGAGCTCGAGCTGTTTTGCAAGGAGGAATGGGAAACAATTTCAGTCTCTCGATGTGCAAAACTGATAGAGACATACCCCAAGCGACTTACAGCTGTAATCGCAGCAAAGTGGCGCTACAAAGTATTAACAAGGGGGCTGAATAATTTTGCACGCCCAATTTTTCAGTTTTGATTTGTTAAAAAGTTTGAAATATCAATAAATGTTGTTCCACTTCATGATTGTGTCCCACTTGTTGATTCTTCACAAAAAAATACAGTTTTATATCTTTATGTTTGAAGCCTGAAATGTGGCAAAGTTTGCAAAGTTAAAGGGGGCCGAATACTTTCGCAAGGCACTGTATATGTCTTATTGTGAATTAAATAAAAGCTGAAGTAAATCATTCTCTCTACTATTATTCTGACATTTCACATTCTTAAAATAAAGTGTTGATACTAACTGACCTAAACAGGGAATTTTTAATAGGATTAAATGTCAGTTATTGTTTAAAACTGAGTTTAAATGTATTTGGCTAAGGTGTATGTAAACTTCAACTGTAAGTATTGAACATCCAACATATTTTGAGAAAATAAAGCTGAAGAACCAAGGAGATAAGATAGCATTTGTGTGTTACATAAATTGCATAAATAAGTTACATGAATAAGTAAATTTTTAAAAATTAAAACACACTGCAATTTGCCATACCAGGTATCAAGCAGAAATGGGCTTGAAAAATGTAATTAATTTTGTTGCCCATCAATATTACAAACTTACAGTATCATATTTAAGCTCATATATATTATGTTAACTAATAGCAAAGAAAAGTTTTGGAATTGGCCTAATCAAGACCAAATTACATCTGTGTGACATGATACCCTTTGGATTTAGCATTTTTGAATGTCCGTGTACTAGCTAGTACACCGTGCAGGTTTAATCATGACCAGAGGGACCGTCTAAGTGCCAAATTATCCTAGGTAGATTTAAAACAACATAATTCTGCTGTTCTGGTGAGAACTGGCAAAATGTTTCACAAACTCATCGTTGTTGAGGGAGCTTGTCCTCCTTGACTCAACACTGAGAATTCTGAGGTGACTTATCCTGTCATCAACCACTGTTCTCCTAAGGTGGGTTTTAATCCGTTTAAAGCTGAGAAGCTTCTCTGCAGGAAGCACTGGTGACTGGTGTAACAACAGAAATCTTACAAAGTCGAAATAGCTCATGGAAGACCTCTTTATAAGGTTCTAGAAACACAGCAGAGTCAAGTAGAGTAGATGGTCTGTCCCTTCCAATTTTCTCTCTCCTATCAAGAAGCCGCTTGGTTTGATGAATCTCATGTTTGAGGTCCTCTGAAACTGACTCAAAGGTCTGAGCAAAGGCAAACAGAGGTTCCACATTCAATAATGTTGTCCTCCTTGGGATGAGAGACTGGACCGCTTGCATTATCTAGCAATTCTTCTTTGAAAAACGCCTCTGCAGCTCTGCTGTCAGACTGTCAAGCACCTGATAAAATATAGCTCTTTGGAAGCTCTTCTCACCATCACGTTGGTCACTATTTTTCTGTCCTACAGTGCTCATCATCAATGAGTCATGAAATATTATGCTTGTTTTAGGCTGTATTTTATACACTGTTTGTACACTTATTTTGCAGTGCTCTGCAATCTCTTCAACCTCTATCCATATCTCTCCTAAGTAACCCTCACTGTAGTCCTGCAATGTGTCTGTAAGGGCACCTACCAGATCCACAGCCCTTGTTAGGTAAAGAGAGCTTGATTGGAGCATGTCAAAAGACATTTGCCGCCTCCAAGCTCTTTACAAAAGGTAACCAAAGCCCAATGAATTGTAAATCTATCTGAGAAAGAACTGGCAGTTCAAGTGTGATATCCTGTAGCACGCTCAGAACTGATGGAAGCCTGTCCCTCAGATTACGGCATGCCATGTATCTGCATGCCCACCTTACATCCGTAAGTCTCTGTAGTTCCCTGGGCTGCTGCTGTGGATACAGCTCTTTCTGAACTGCAAGCCATTTGAGATGAACGCACGAGCCAGATACATAGTTATGAAGATTCTGCAGGAGAGCAAAAGTTAACTGCCTCAGGCACTGATTTTACAACATCGACAAGAACCAAATTCAAACAATGTGCATTACAGTGCACATAAAATGCAAATATTGCAATGTTTTTAATCCGTGCAGACACACCAGAATGCTTTCCACTCATGACGGATGCACCATCATAGCCTTGCCCCACAAGATTATTTCCGTAGTCCAGACCATGTTTTTCAAGGCAATCAATTATCATTTTTGTGAGACCTACCTACAGACCTCAGCTGACTGAAAGTGTAAAAAGATTTTGTGGATGGCCCCCGTTGTAATAGTACTAAAGACATTTGTTCTTATTTCTTTAAATCTTTGGTTTCCTCTGCAATTACACTAAAAACATAACTTTCTTCTACTTCTCTTATTATTTCACTTTGTACCATCTCAGCTAAACCCTCAAGAACTTTGTTCTGGATTTGGTGGCTTGTGTACTTAGCATTGCCACATGCATTCATCCAGTTCTCTATGAGAGGGTCATGCTCTGCTATTTCTTCTAAGATTGTCCAAAAATGACCCTTGTTGTGAGAGTCATCAGTCTCTCAGTGACCTTGCTGCGCTTTATTTTGAGTGGCAGTTAATAGGAGCACATCTGCACTTGTTTTAATGTAAGTACAGTTTCCCTCCACTCTCTTTTTCCGGTCCTCATTTATGACATCTAACATTGATGAGTTGCTGTCAATAGCCCTTTTATGCTGATTCCGAGCATACATAGCATTGATAGGATGCTCTGCCTTTGAATGGAGCTTAAACCCACAATCTATCATGCAGGTGAAAGAGGACCCAAAAGCGACTTAACAGAAACAGAGTTTATTTAAATCCAAAACAGGGGAATAACAAAATCCTCTAGTCTGTAGAGGGGAATAACTAGAGAAGCGGCCACAGACTGCAGGTCGCTTCAAGGGTGGCGCAGGCCGTAGTTGATAGAGCCACCTGCTCACACGCAGCATCTGATGAAGGCAAAAACACGACAGGACAGGGCGAAACGCAATCACAGCATGGTGAATACAAAACAAGGAACCGACGGGACAGGAACGGATCACAAAGGAATAAATGGGACTCTAATCAGGGAAAGGATCGGGAACAGGTGTGGGAAGACTAAATGATGATTAGGGGAATAGGAACAGCTGGGAGCAGAACGGAACGATAGAGAGAAGAGAGAGAGAGCGAGAGAGTGAGAGAGGGAGGGGAGAGAGAGGGGATAGAAGGAGGAAAAGAACCAAATAAGACCAGCAGAGGGAGAAACGAATAGCATGGGGAGCACAGGGACAAGACATGATAATAAATGACAAACATGACAGTACCCCCCACTCACGGCGCCTCCTGGCGCACTCGAGAGAATCCTGGCGGCAACGGAGGAAATCATCGATGAGTGAACGGTCCAGCACGTCCCGAGACGGAACCCAACTCCTCTCCTCAGGACCGTAACCCTCCCAATCCACTAGGTATTGGTGACCCCGTCCCAGAACGCATGTCCATGATCTTATGTACCTTGTAAATAGGTGCGCTCTCGACAGGACGGGAGGGGGGAGGGAAGACGAACGAAGTGCGAAGAAAGGGCTTAACACAGGAGACATGGAAGACAGGATGGACGCGACGAAGATGTCGCGGAAGAAGCAGTCGCACAGCGGTTGGATTGACGACCTGGGAGACACGGAACGGACCAATGAACCGCGGAGTCAACTTACGAGAAGCTGTCGTAAGAGGAAGGTTGCGAGTGGAAAGCCACACTCTCTGGCCGCAACAATACCTTGGACTCTTAATCCTGCGTTTATTGGCGGCTCTCACCGTCTGTGCCCTGTAACGGCAAAGTGCAGACCTCACCCTCCTCCAGGTGCGCTCACAACGTTGGACAAACGCTGAGCGGAGGGAACTGGACTCGGCAAGCTGGGATGAGAACAGAGGAGGCTGGTAACCCAGACTACTCTGAAACGGAGATAACCCGGTAGCAGACGAAGGAAGCGACCAGAGCGTATTCTGCCCAGGGGAGCTGTTCTGCCCAAGACGCAGGGTTTCTGAAAGAAAGGCTGCGTAGTATGCGACCAATCGTCTGATTGGCCCTCTCTGCTTGACCGTTAGACTGGGGATGAAACCCGGAAGAGAGACTGACGGACGCACCAATCAAACGACAGAACTCCCTCCAAAACTGTGACGTGAATTGCGGGCCTCTGTCTGAAACGGCGTCTAACGGGAGGCCATGAATTCTGAATACATTCTCAATAATGATTTGTGCCGTCTCCTTAGCGGAAGGAAGTTTAGCGAGGGAATGAAATGTGCCGCCTTAGAGAACCTATCGACAACCGTCAGAATCACAGTCTTCCCGCAGACAAAGGCAGACCGGTAATGAAGTCTAAGGCAATGTGAGACCATGGTCGAGAAGGAATGGGGAGCGGTCTGAGACGACCGGCAGGAGGAGAGTTACCCGACTTAGTCTGCGCGCGCAGTCCGAACAAGCAGCCACGAAACGGCGCGTGTCACGCCTCCTGAGTCGGCCACCAAAAGCGCTGGCGAATAGACGCAAGAGTGCCTCGAACATCGGGATGACCAGCTAACTTGGCAGAGTGAGCCCACTGAAGAACAGCCAGACGAGTGGAAACAGGAACGAAAGGAGGTTACTAGGACAAGCGGCGGCGACGCAGTGTGCGTGAGTGCTTGCTTAACCTGTCTTTCACCCAGACTGTTAACCCGACAACACGCCCATAAGGAAGAATCCCTCGGGATCAGTAGAAGCCAGAAGAAAATCTAAATAGACGGATAAGGCATCAGGCTTGGTGTTCTTGCTACCCGGACGGTAAGAAATCACAAACTCGAAACGAGCGAAAAACAACGCCCAACGAGCTTGACGGGCATTAAGTCGTTTGGCAGAACGGATGTACTCAAGGTTCTTATGGTCTGTCCAAACGACAAAAGGAACGGTCGCCTCCAGCCACTGTCGCCATTCGCCTAGGGCTAAGCGGATGGCGAGCAGTTCACGGTTACCCACATCATAGTTGCGCTCAGATGGCGACAGGCGATGAGAAAAATAAGCGCAAGGATGAACCTTATCGTCAGACTGGAAGCGCTGGGATAGAATGGCTCCCACGCCTACCTCTGAAGGGTCAACCTCGACAATGAATTGTCTAGTGACGTCAGGAGTAACGAGGATAGGAGCGGACGAAACGTTCTTTAGAAGATCAAAAGCTCCCTGGGCGGAACCGGACCACTTAAAACACGTCTTGACAGAAGTAAGAGCTGTGAGAGGGGCAGCAACTTGACCGAAATTACGAATGAAACGCCCGATAGAAATTAGCGAAACCTAAAAAGCGCTGCAACTCGACACGTGACCTTGGAACGGGCCAATCACTGACAGCTTGGACCTTAGCGGAATCCATCTGAATGCCAGCGGAAATAACGGAACCGAGAAAAGTAACGGAGGAGACATGAAAAGAGCACTTCTCAGCCTTTACGAGACAATTCTCTAAAAGGCGCTGTAGAACACGTCGAACGTGCTGAACATGAATCTCGAGTGACGGAGAAAATCAGGATATCGTCAAGATAGACAAAAACAAAAATGTTCAGCATGTCTCTCAGAACATCATTAACTAATGCCTGAAAACAGCTGGCGCATTGGCGAGACCGAACGGCAGAACCCGGTACTCAAAATGCCCCAACGAGTGTTAAACGCCGTTTCCACTCGTCCCCCTCTCTGATGCGCACGAGATGGTAAGCGTTACGAAGGTCCAACTTAGTAAAGCACCTGGCTCCCTGCAGAATCTCGAAGGCTGATGACATAAGGGAAGCTGGATAACGATTCTTAACCGTTATGTCATTCAGCCCTCGATAATCACGCAGGGGCGCAGAGTACCGTCCTTCTTCTTAACAAAAGAACCCCGCCCGGCCGGGAGAAGAAGAAGGCACTATGGTACCGGCGTCAAGAGACACAGACAAATAATCCTCGAGAGCCTTACGTTCGGGAGCCGACAGAGAGTATAGTCTACCTCGAGGAGGAGTGGTCCCCGGAAGGAGATCAATACTACAATCATATCGACCGGTGAGGAGGAAGGGAGTTGGCTCGGGACCGACTGAAGACCGTGCGCAGATCATGATATTCCTCCGGCACTCCTGTCAAATGCATGAGTTCCTCCTGAGAAGTAGGGACAGAAGAAACGGGAGGATGGCAGACATTAAACACTTCATATGACAAGAAACGTTCCAGGATAGGATAGAATTACTAGACCAATTAATAGAAGGATTATGACATACTAGCCAGGGATGACCCAAAACAACAGGTGTAAACGGTGAACGGAAAATCAAAAAGAAATAGTCTCACTGTGGTTACCAGATACTGTGAGGGTTAAAGGTAGTGTCTCAAATCTGATACTGGAAGATGACTACCATCTAAGGCGAACATGGGCGTAGGCTTATCTAACTCTCTGAAAGGAATGTCATGTTTCCGAACCCATGCTTCGTCCATGAAACAACCCTCAGCCCCAGAGTCTATCAAGGCACTACATGTAGCACCCGAACCGGTCCAGCGTAGGTGGACCGACAAAGTAGTACAGGACCTTGATGGAGAGACTTGAGTAGTTGCGCTCACCTGTAGCCCTCCGCTTACAGATGAGCTCTGGCTTTTACTGGACATGAATTAACAAAATGTCCAGCAACTCCGCAATAGAGGCACAGGCGGTTGGTGATCCTCCGTTCCCTCTCCTTATTCGAGATGCGAATCCCTCCCAGCTGCATGGGCTCAGTCTCAAAGCCAGAGGAGGGAGATGGTTGCGATGCGGAGCAGGGAAACACCGTTGATGCGAGCTCTCTTCCCACGAGCCCGGTGACGAAGATCTACCCGTCGTTCTATGCGGATGGCGAGAGCAATCAAAGAGTCCACATCTGAAGGAACCTCCCGGGAGAGAATCTCATCCTTAACCACTGCGTGGAGTCCCTCCAGAAAACGAGCGAGCAGCGCCGGCTCGTTCCACTCACTAGAGGCAGCAAGAGTGCGAAACTCAATGGAATAATCCGTTATGGACCGTTCACCTTGGCAAAGGAAGCCAGGGCCCTAGAAGCCTCCCCACCAAAAACTGAACGGTCAAAAACCCAATCATCTCCTCTTTAAAGTTCTGGAATTTGTTAGAGCAATCAGCCCTTGCCTCCCAGATAGCTGTGCCCCATTCTCGAGCCCGGCCAGTAAGGGAGTGAAATGACGTAACAAATCTTGAGCTCTCTCTCTAGAGTATGTGTTGGGTTGGAGAGAGAACACAATCTCACACTGCGTGAGAAAGGAGCGGCACTCAGTGGGCTGCCCGGAGTAGCAAGGTGGGTTATTAACCCTAGGTTCTGGAGGCTCGGCAGGCCAGGAAGTAACAGGTGGCACGAGACGTAGACTCTGGAACTGTCCAGAGGTCGGAAACCTGAGCAGCCAGGTTCTCCACGGCATGGCGAGCAGCAGACAATTCCTGCTCGTGTCTGCCGAGCATGGCTCCCTTGGATCTCGACGGCAGTGTAACGAGCGTCTGAAGTCGCTGGGTCCATTCCTTGGTCGGTTCCTTCTATCATGCAGGTGAAAGAGGACCCAAAAGCGACTTAACAGAAACAGAGTTTATTTAAATCCAAAACAGGGAATAACAAAATCCTCTAGTCTGTAGAGGGGAATAACTAGAGAAGCGGCCACAGACTGCAGGTCGCTTCCCGGGTAGGCGCAGGCCGTAGTTGATAGAGCCACCTGCTCACACGCAGCATCTGATGAAGGCAAAAAACACGACAGGACAGGGCGAAACGCAATCACAGCATGGTGAATACAAAACAAGGAACCGACGGGACAGGAACGGATCACAAAGGAATAAATAGGGACTCTAATCAGGGGAAAGGATCGGGAACAGGTGTGGGAAGACTAAATGATGATTAGGGGAATAGGAACAGCTGGGAGCAGGAACGGAACGATAGAGAGAAGAGAGAGCGAGAGAGTGAGAGAGGGAGGGGGAGAGAGAGGGATAGAAGGAGGGAAAGAACCAAATAAGACCAGCAGAGGGAAACGAATAGCATGGGGAGCACAGGGACAAGACATGATAATAAATGACAAACATGACACAATCTTTAAACGGCGCCTTTTTCCAGTTACAAAAACCTGACTGTGATGTGAAGGCAGATTCAGGTGTATTGGGCAGAGAAACCTGACTGTGATGTGAAGGCAGATTCAGGTGTATTGGGCAGAGAAACCTGACTGTGATGTGAAGGCAGATTCAGGTGTATTGGGCAGAGACAGTTGAATCTTGACTTACACCTTCACCTGTCTGTTTCACCCCCCCGGTGTGTCGCCCATCTTCACCATTATTCCCTGTGTACTTATACCTGTGTTTTTCTGTTTGTATGTTGCCAATTCATCTTGTTTGTCAAGCTTACAGCATTTGTCCTGGCAGCTCCTGTCTTTTCCCAGCATCTCTTATTCTCGCCATCCTGGTTTTTGACCCTTGCCTGTCCTGACCCTGTACCCGCCGCTGACCACTCTGCCTGCCTCTGACCCTGAGCCTGCCTGTCGTTCTATACCTTTTCCCCATCTGGATTTCCGACCTCTGCCTAACCTGACCCTGGGCCTGTCTTCCATCCTGTACCTTTGCATCTGTTGCTGTAATAAACATTGTTACTTCAACACGGTCTGCATCTGGTCTTACCTTATCCTGATAAGGCCATGAATTGTCCTCATACCAGGAGCTTTTGAAAGCCCTTTTCCTAGTACCATGCTGAGATCTGGGAAACGTTTTCAAACACGTCTGTGCAGGACCCTCTTCTCTGGATCTTGAAATGTCTGAAATACACGTTAAATAATGTGCCATATCTCTATGGAAATGTATAATTAAGGGATCCACAAGATTAGATACTAACAGCTGCTAACTAAAATGTGCAGTTTAAAGTATAGGCCTGGGCCTATAAATGGGTCCTTTTGAACAGAAGTCTGATATCTCTCCCTTTCTTTTCATGTGAATTGACCCTATGCAACAATGGGACCTCTTTTAATTTTTGGATAAAAAAACGTTCCCGTTTTAAACAAGATATTTTGTCACGAAAAGATGCTCGGCTATGCATATAATTGACAGCTTTGGAAAGAAAACACTCTGACGTTTCCAAATCTGCAAAGATATTATCTGTGAGTGCCACAGAACTGATGCTACAGGCGAAACCAAGATGAAATTTCAAACAGGAAATGCCCTGATTTTGAATGCGCTTTGTTCCAATGTCTCCTTATATGGCTGTGAATGCGCAAGGAATGAGCCTACACTTTCTGTCGTTCCCCAATGCGTCTGCAGCATTGTGACGTGTTTGTGTTGCATATCATTGGAAGATTGACCATAAGAGACTACATTTACCAGGTGCCCCGCTTGGTGTCCTCCGTTGCAATTATTGCGCAATCTCCAGCTGCGTGTATTTTACCATTTGCTTCAGAGGAGAAACCAAACTGCCACGAATGACTTATCATTAATCATATCATATCTTATCATAAATATGTGAAAAACACCTTGAGGAAGCTTGATTCTAAACAACGTTTACCATGTTTCTGGTCGATATTATGTAGTTCATTTGGAAAAAGTTTGGCGTTGTAATGACAGAATTTTTCAGGGTTTTTTCTAGCCAAACGTGATGAACAAAACGAGCGATTTCTCCTACACAAATAATCTTTTTGGAAAAACTGAACATTCGCTATCTAACTGAGAGTCTCCTCATTGAAAACAACCGAAGTTCTTCGAGAGTAAATTATTTTATTTGAATGCTTTTCTTGTTTTTAGAAAATGTTGCCTGCTGAATGCTAGGCTTAATGCTATGCTAGCTATCAATATTCTTACAAATGTGCTGTGTAGCTATGGTTGAAAAACATGTTTTGAAAATCTGAGATGACAGTGTTGTTAACAAAAGGCTAAGCTTGTGAGCCAATATATTTATTTCATTTAATTTGCGATTTCATGAATAGTTTAACGTTGCGTTATGGTAATGAGCTTGAGGCTATAATTACGCTCCCGGATACAGATTGCTAGACGCAACAGGTTAAATAGGCATGCCCCTTTCAAAAATGTAAGACTAAGAACAGTAAAAACTAAGAACAGATATTGCCCTTGGTTCACTCCAGACCCTGACTGCCCTTGTGCCCACCAGCACAAAAACATCCTGTGGCGGACTGCACAGCATCGAATAGTCCACGATATGCAACTTTTCAGGGAAGTCAGGAAAACATACACAGTCAATCAGGAAAGCAAAGGCTAGTTTTTTAAACAGAAATGGGCATCCTGTAGCTCTAACTCCAAAAAATGTTAGGGACAATGTAAAGTCCATGGAGAATAAGAACACTTCCTCCCAGCTGCCCACTGCACTGAGGCTAGGAAACACTGTCACCACCGATAAATCCACGATAATCGACCTCAACAAGCATTTTTCTACGGCTGGCCATGCTTTCTCCTGGCTACCCCAACCCAGGCCAACAGCTCCGCACCCCCGCAGCTACTTGCCCAAGCCTCCCCAAATTCTCCTTCCCCCAAATCCAGATAGCAGGTGTTCTGAAAGAGCTGCAAAACCTGGATCCGTACAAATCAGCTGGGCTAGACAATCTGGACCCTCTCTTTCCTAAAATGATCCTCCGCCATTGTTGCAACCCCTATTACCAGTCTGGTCAACCTCTTCGTATCGTCTGAGATCCCTAAAGATTGGAAAGCTGCCGCGGTCATCCACCTCTTCAAAGGGTGACACTCTAGACCCAAACTGTTACAGACCTATATCCATCCTGCCCTGCCTTTCTGTGTCTTCGAAAGCCAGAAGTTAATAAACAGATCACTGACCATTTTGAATCCCACCATACTTTCTCCGCTGTGTAATCTGGTTTCCGAGCTGGTCACGGGGTGCACCTCAGCCACGCTGAAGGTACAAACGATATCATAACCGCCATTGGATAAAGACATTACTGTGCAGGCGCTTTATCGACCTGGCCGAGGCTGACTCTGTCAATCACCGTATTCCTATCGGTAACCAACCGCCTTTGTTTTCTCAAGTGACTGCCTCGCCTTGTTCACCAATTGCTTCTCAGATATAGTTCAGTGTCTCAAATTGGAGGCCTGTTGTCCAGACCTCTGGCAGTCTCTATGGGCATACCACAGGGTTCAATTTCTCAGACGGCCTTTTCTCTGTATATATCAACAATGTCGCTCTTGCTGCGGGTTATTCCCTGATCCACCTCTACGAGACGACACCATCCTGTATACATCTGGCCCTTCTTTGGACACTGTGTTAACAAACCTCCAACGGAGCTTCAATGCCATACAACACTCCTTCCGTGGCCTCCAACTGCTCTTAAATGCTAGTAAAACTAAATGCATGCTTTTCAACCGATCGCGCCTGCACCCGCCCAGCACATCGCATCACTACTCTGGACGGTTCTGGCTTAGAATACGTGGACAGCTCCAAATACTTAGTTGTCTGACAAGACTGTAAACTCTCCTTCCAGACTCATATTAAACATCTCCAATCAAAAATGTAATCTAGAATAGGCTTCCTATTTCGCAACAAAGCCTCCTTCACTCACGCCGCCAAACATACCCTCGTAAAACTGACTATCCTACGGATCATTGACTTTGAAAGTATTTCTGCTTGCACATCATCATTGATCCTCCAGTGTTAATTTTCTGATTTGTAATTACTTCGCTACTATGGCCTATTTACTGCCTTACCTCCTCCCACCATTTGCACACACTGTATATAGACTTTTTCTATTGTGTTATTGACTGTACGTTTGTTTATTCAATGTGTTACTCTGTGTTGTTGTTTGTGTCGCACTGCTTTGTTTTTATCTTGGCCAGGTCGCAGTTGTAAATGAGAACTTGTTCTCAACTGGCCTGCCTGGTTAAATAAAGGTGAAAAATAATAATTAATGAATAGATTGTGGTAATATTTTGAGTAACGTTAACAGATTTATAATAACAATTGTTCGTTTTGAGTTCAAGTATGAAAATCCTGAATGTTAACTTGTTGAACACTGACAGCTGTAGCCTACTAGTTACCCCATATTAGCTAAACATTCGTATATTGTAACTTACGGCACGAGGTGAAATGAGATGTCAATCAGCATCAAACTGCCAGTAGTGAATGAAATTTTGGGGTGGCACCCGGGGTGGCCCTCTGTCTCCGCCCCTGACTATTTGGTAAAAGGTCAAGTCCGTATTACGGCAGGAACAGCTCAAATAAGCATAGAGAAATGACAGTCCATCATTACTGTAAAACATGAAGGTCAGTCAATCTGGAAAAATGTCAATATTTCTTTTAAATGCAGTCGCAAAAACAATCAAGTGTTATGATGAAACTGGCTATCATGAAGAAAGGAAGATCCACAGTTACCTCTGCTGCAGAGGATAAGTTCCTTAGAGTTACCAGCCTCAGAAATTGGCAATTAATTGCACCTCAGATTGCAGCCCAAATAAATGCTTCACAGATTAAGTAACATACATCTCAACATCAACTGTTTAGAGGAGACTATGAATCATGCAAATAAACCATTACTAAAGGACATCAATAATAAGAAGAGACTTGCTTTGGCTAAAAACACAAGCAATGGACAATAGACCGGTGGAAATCTATTGTTTGGTCTGATGAGTCCAAATAGGAGATTTTTTGGTTCCAACCGCCGTGTCTTTGTGAGACGCAAGAATAAGTGAAAGGAGGATCTCCACATGTGGTTCTCATTGTGAAGAATAGAGGAGAGGTGTGATGGTGCTTGCTGGTGATACGGTCAGTGATTTATTTAAGTCACGGATACCACAGCATTCTACTTAAGTCAAGGCTACCACAGCATTCTGCAGTGATAGGCTATGCCATCTGGTTTGCGCTTAGTGGGACTATAATTTGTTTTACCACAGGACACGACCCAACACACCTCCAGGCTGTGTAAGGGCTATTTGACCAAGAAGGAGAGTGACGGAGTACTCTATTATTTGACCTGGCCTCCACAATCACCCGAACTCCACCCAATGATCTCGCAACCAATGTTAATATTCTCTTTCACATCCTCAATTTGAAAAATAATGCTTCTTTCAACAAGAGGTGGAATGAGATGTCAATCCCGCATCAAACTGCCAGTAGCGAATGAAATTTTGCTCTGGCAGATGGTTTGGGATGAGTTGGACAGCAGAGTGAAGGAAAAGCAGCCAACAAGTGCTCAGCATATGTGGGAACTCAAGACTGTTGGAAAAGCATTCCAGGTGAAGCTGGAATCAAGCCAAAAGGCAAAGGGTGGTTACTTTGAAAATATAAAATAAAATAAAAAAATACCTTTTGGTTACTACATGATTCCAAATGTGTTACTTCACAGTTTGGTGTCTTCACTATTATTCCACAAATAACGAAAACCCTGAATGAGTAGGAGTGTCCAGACTTTTGACTGATACTGTCTAAGATATGACTCTCTCCTTTGCAATAGCATTTCTTTGTACACTAATATAGAAAATAGAATGTTCCTGCTGTATAAGATCTTGTTCTAATTCGGATGGGTGGAAATCTTTCTTGGAATCCTTCTTGTTCCCTTTTATGGAAGGCTAAGAGGAAGAGAAGAACAATGTCACTACAAGTCATCAACCTCAGAATGACAACAACCACATCTGCCACTCCAGCACAAAATTGAATTTGGAATATGAATATAATGGTATAATGGTATTTTTTTAAATGGAGGGTAGATCAGCTTTTAATTATTGCAGATAGATTGTGGCTTCCGTCAATGTAATTGTCTGCATCATTTCCAGTCCCTCTTATTTTTCTTGTAAATATATAAATTATATATATGTTTTCCAATATATTTTCCCTTATTATTTTCCCCTAACCCTACCATCCCTCCCATAATTGGAGTAAACTAATGGACAACAACACTTAGGCTTCTACATCCAGCTTATAAATGCTATATGATTTGATGGACACAGTATTTTTACAATAGTTATATTTTGTTTGTTCTCCGAACACCATCCAGTTTTGATTTATTTTTGCATGTATTTTTCAACTGTGCAGTGAGCAGCATGACCATGCACAGGAGGCAGCCAAAACTTTTTGGGATCAGGTCTTGTGATGTGTGTGTGACGTCAACTACGTACAGGTCCATTTGGGATTTTTGACAGAAGTCCTTCCACTAACATGCTGATGAGACTATCATCGCCAAATGATTAGAGGAAGGGTCTGAAAGGAGACATCTTTGACAACATCCAGGCTGGTTGACATCTGATCACAAACAGTGCCTCTAACCTACACCAGAACATCTGGTGGTATCCATTTCCTCAGCATCTTTGTTGGCCTCAAAGCCTCGTGCAGCATTGGAGGTCTTACTTTTTGCCATTGCTGATGGTTGAGAAAGGTGGTAAAGGGGAGATTTACCACTCAGCAGACTTCCTATATCAGTTACAGTTCTTGTTGAGATGACCCTCTGCTTTGTGCATCAGAAACCACAAGTCCATGACTTGGCTTACCATTACTTTGGTAAACAGACTGACTGTGTCACTAAATGCTGATACCAGAAAATCATGAAATCCTATTTGGTTAAGCTTAGCAGTTACACTGACTCCCGAGCCAAAACTCATTGAAGCAAAGAGGGCACAAGGCTAGAAGCAGGAGGCGCTTCACAGACTTTCTGAAAACAGCTGAACCAGCTCGTAAACTGTGGGCTTCTCCAACTTCTTTCATTCATTTCAGCTTAGTAAGGACTGTGGTCGATGCACTTCTTTCCACCACCACTGTCAGAAGCTGGGGGTCGAGTGGCTCTCGCAGAAATTATGTTGCTTGATTTGATCAGGTGGGATGCAACCTCCCTTCTTCCTGTATATCCTGTACCTCCTTTATGATGATATCCACTATTGCAGACATTTCTCATCTATGTCTTCACATTGTGGTAAATAATCTTTGCATTTGTCCAAATCTTCTTAGACACTTCCACGGCAGACTGGGAGCCTTCTGGGCTGCCTCAGTGTACTCTAAGCTTTTCTTCATTGCTATGTTGAAGCATAAAGTCTGCCTCCCATAGAGATGTATTATAAGTCGTTAGTGGAAAAAGGCTCTTTATGTCTTTGTTAATTGATCCAATGATATCAAAAGCAGTTGAATTGGTATGTCTCAAGGAAATTGTTGATGTTGGTGACACACTCTGAGAATCTGTCTGGCTGAACTGACTTTCCTGGAAAGCTACTGACTGATTTTATCATATTTTTCGCACTTAGCTGGTAGTGTTAATTTTGAACTCTTCACTGAGAGCTTCTTAATCAGTGAGGCTGGAATATCTCTAATCCTCCTCCCTCCAAAGATAAAGAACCGAACTGTCATGTTCGAGGTAAGAAATGATACCGCCCATAAAGCCACAGACTTCAAGGGAGTTGGAAGAGGAATTATCTGAAATAGATGATGTGCATTTCAAATCTACCACCTCTGACCTCTTTGGTGCAGGGCACCAGGTTGGAATCACAGAGAGACAGTAATGGTTGAGAGTTCTCATTTTGGCATTTTATTGAGAGCACCAAGTCCAGTTGAGTTGACCTCTTGTCGTATTGCCTCGCTCTTACTTGTCTCAGATTGCTCTGGTATTTTCTATTCAACACAGCAAGTTGAATCCACACACCAGATACAGAAGATGAGCTACAATCTGCTGTAGGTGATTCACTCCTACTTGGTGAATGAAAGCTCAGGATTGAGACAGGCAGTTCACTGTGTGCTCCAGAAGCACAATGCAGTGTCACATTTGGGGATCTCTCTTGGCGCTTGTTGGCTGTTCTAATTTAGCTTAGTTCACAATGTCCTTGACATCTTCAACAAAGTTATCAATTATTTTTGATGCCTCAGAAACCACATTGGTCTGTAGAAGCACAGTGGCCGCGGAATCAAGGATCCTGACAAATAGGCCAGATGCATTCATCAAGCTGGGAGTGGCACTAAATTAATGGGAAGGTTGAACCAAAATGAGATACCACTCCTGAACCTTTTCACAACAATTTCGCTCACTGCCTTTGAGGCTTTGGTCTTGAACTTCACACTGTTCAGCTCCTTTGGAACAGAAGAGTCTTCAGCATCCACGTGCTCCACTGTAATGTCATTGCCAGATGCCAACATTTTAACTTTCACAGCCACTTCTCGAAGCAGCTTAGCCGATTCTGGATTGTCTTTTTCCAATTCATCCACCATGTCTGCAATAACAGTCCTCACCACTTCCGTTGCAAGTGGCCAAGGCAGCAACAACTCTACTCTTTTCCAAAACTTTACTAAGGGTTGTTAACAGGCTGATTGGTCAGCTACTTGAGTCAGTAAAGGGGCTTTACTATTCCTAGGTAGTGGAATGACTTTTGCTGCCCTCCAGGCCTTAGGGCACACACTTTCTAGTAGGTTTATATTGAAGATATGGCAAATAGGAGACACAATATTGTACTCTATTATCCTCAGTAATTTCCATCCAAGTTGGCAGACCCCAGTGACTTGTCATTGTTGAAAATTGAAAAAATTAACCTCTTCCACACTCACTTTACAGAATTCAAAAGTACAATTATTGTCTTTTATCATTTGGTCAGATATATTTGGATGTGTAGTGTCAGCGTTTGTTGCTGGCATGTCATGCCGAAATGTGATAATCTTGCCAATAAAAATTTAATTGTTAAAGTAGTTGGCAATATCAGTGGGTTTTGTGATGAATGAGCCATCTGATTCAATGAATGATGGAGCCGAGTTTGCCTTTTTCATTAACGTAATCGAAAGTGCTCCAAAGCTTTTTACTACCATTCTTTGTCATTTATCTTAGTTTTATGTTGTTTCTTATTCTTTTTATTCAGTTTACTCACATGATTTGTCAATTTGCAGTATGTTTGCCAATCAGTTGTGCAG
>NW_025745496.1:0-19868 GCF_021184085.1 Oncorhynchus gorbuscha | reverse complement strand
GACTATATACATACCCAGCGTTCGACAGAGCTGCAGGAGCTGTGACCCATTTTTTGTTGGTTATGTTGTCGTAGTTGTGTCTAGGGGGGCATATGGGGGAGGGAATGCTGTCACCTGCAGGTAGGTGTTTATCCCCCTGTGTGCTGAGGGTGTCAGGTTCTGGTTCTTGTTCAGTTTTGGCATTTAGATCCCCACAGTCTAGTACATGTCCCTGGGCCTGTAAATTGTTGATCTCCCACCCTATGATGGGAAGCTGTCATTGTTAAAGTATGGGGATTCTATTGGGGGTATATAGGTATCACACATGAGGACATTTTTCTCTGTTGAGATCATTTCCTTATTCATTTCTAGCCAGATGTAAAATGTTCCTGTTTTGACTAATTTAATAGTGGGTTAGGTCTGCTCTATACCAAATTAGCATACCCCCTGAGTCTCTTCCCTGTTTCACACCTGGTAGTTTGGTGGATGGGACTACCAGTTCTCTGTAGCCTAGAGGGCAACCAGTGGGTTCCGTCTCCTTTATATCATGTTTCTTGTAGGATGAAAATGTCTGTATTTCCAATTTCTTTGAAGTCTAGGTTCCTACTCTTTAGGCCAAAATTACCTCAGACCTTGTATATTCCAGGATGAGATAGTAAAAGCTTTGTGTTCCATAGTGCCTGGTGTTGTTGTTTTTTGGTTTAGGCCTAGACCATTACAGTAGGTGTGAGCAGAGCATGTTGAGCATCTGATACAAACCTCTTAGGTCACAGGATGGGGCTTGGGCGGGTGTAATAGTGGGGGTTGGGCCGGTTGCTCTGCTCACTGCCTGAGCATATGTCCTGCTGTCATGTTGAGGTCATTGCCGCAGGGGAGGGGGAATGGGATGGGCAAAAGGGGCATAGGTCTGATATTGGGGGGAGCCAGGGTTTGCTTGGGGTGGTCTTAGCTGGTTGGAGTGCGGCTGGTGATGCTGTGGTCTGGGTGTAGGTCCTCTTTGCATGGGTTCTCTCGGTGCAGGTCCTTCAGGAGGTGGTCTTTCAGGTCTAGGAGGGTGTCCATTGAACGGGGTGTCCATTGCTCTGTTGCTCCTGTGTGTGGTGCTGGGTCCTGGCAAAAGTTGGAATTGCTGCCTTGTAGAGGTGGACCTGGTCGTAAAGGCTGTTCAAGTCCAGGGTGGAATGATGGGCCAGGTAGACAGTAGGTTTTGAGGCACAGTCCTGGGAAAAGCTTGCATTTCACCCACTGGCAGGTTAGTCATTTGGTGGTAGCAGGGTGGAGACAACCAATTGTGCGTTAGGGAAAGTGGAAGAAGTTTTTTCACTCCCCCACTCTTTGAAACCCTAAAAGTCCTACTGGAACTGCATGAGGATGCCCTGTGCCATTACTGTCCCAGACTTGTACACGTTGACAGAGGTTGTTTCAATTTCCTCAATGTCTATCATTCCAAGTTTCCACCCTGGGACAATACCCTCTCTCTTGACATTGGGGTAGTGAGCTCTTATAGCATTGTGCCATGCAAGGAGATGGTCTGTGTGGAAAATGAAGTTGCTTACCTTCCCCTCTTTGTAGAAGTCAGTAAATAGTGTATCTGGATTGTTTTTGAGGAGCTTTTTTTGTACTCATTCTGTGTAGTGTTATTTTTTATATCCATTGGGTACTGTATTGTAATAACCTCTGGACAGGGATAAGCCATGGGGGCTCCAATTTGGGGTGGGGGGAGGGCCTGTGGAACTCTCCTGCCATTGTTAGGCTCAAGAGTTTTCATACCTCTCACTTCACACTTCAGCACTAATTGATCAGGTCAGTTTCTTTCCTAGCAGCTTGATAGCATAGTACTCTTATTTATGAAGCTTTATACAACAAAATGACCTAGAGATTGTTGTCTTTTACTTTTTGGATTCAGAAGTAGCTTATATTACTCATTCAGTTTTGTTTTGGATAGTATTTCCAGGTTCCGCTGTGATTCTTCTGCAGGTTTTGGTTTGTTAGAAGTTTTTTCTTGATAGTCCTTGGTAGTAATAGTCCATTGAAGTCATTTTGGCCAAAATCAAGGTTTGAGGTATGAAATTGTGATTGGATTGAAGCTTTTGATGTTGAGGTTAGTATCATGTGTAAGTCCTTGTGAAACAATTCAATACATTTAATCAACTCTAATTCTATATTTTTGCTCAGGAGCTCATGCTCTCAGTAATTCTCTCTTATTGATGTTGGTGGCATGCCTGTAGAAATCAGCATGGTTTGTTTAGTCTAGTTCCCACTCAGGTCCTCTGCTCAATCATGCCAATCAGAGACTCAGCTCCTCTGCTCAGTTTCCCCTCATTGACCCAATGCAGGGCAATGACGCTTTACTGAATCACTGTTTTAAGTTTCACTCGTCTCTTTGATGCTAAATGGCTGGCTGGCTGGCTGCTGGCTGGCTGCTGGCTGGCTGGCTGCTGGCTGCTGGCTGGCTGGCTGGCTGCTGGCTGGCTGGCTGCTGGCTGCTGGCTGGCTGCTAGCTGGCTGGCTGCTGGCTGGCTGCTGGCTGGCTGGCTGCTGGCTGGCTGGCTGGCTGGCTGGCTGGCTGGCTGGCTGGCTGCTGGCTGGCTGCTGGATGGCTCTGGCCTTTAACGCTACACAGCGTTAAACGCTACACATGTGTCTGATGAAAGCTCTCCAGACGAGACAGAGCAGGAAGTTGTTTTTTAACAGTAGTCGTGCTGACAACAGTTGCAGGAGACCTCTTCAAGACAAGGTGCTTGTTTCTTCTGGGAGCGCCAGGCGTACTGAGAGCCACGCTGAAAGAAAACATGGCAGACGAGTTTTGGACACCTCCCATTTCTCAGGAAATGTTCTGAAGCTTTTCTTACAGAGTTCCTTCTCCAATTTCTCACAGATATTGTATGACCTTAAAGAGGACAAATCCTCACAGGCATCTCTGTGCAGTGATGTGTGGCAGGCGTGTGCTGGGGATGGGGTTGGGGTGTGGATGGGGTTGGGGTTGGGCTGGGATGGGGATGGGGATGGAGTTGGGGTGTGGATGGGTTGAGCTGGTATGTGCTGGGATTGGGTTGGGCTGGAGCTAGGGTTGGGATGGGGTTGGGCTGGGATGGGGATGGGGTTGGGCTGTGCTGGGATGGAGTTGGGATGGGGTTGGGCTGGGATGGGGTTGGGGTGTGGATGGGGTTGGGCTGGGATGGGGATGGGGTTGGGGTGTGGATGGGTTGAGCTGGTATGTGCTGGGGTTGGGTTGGGCTGGAGCTAGGGTTGGAATGGAGCTAGGGTTGGGATGGGGTTGGGGTTGGGATGGGGTTGGGGTTGGGGTGGGATGGAGATGGGGTTGGGGTGTGGATGGGTTGAGCTGGTATGTGCTGGGGTTGGGTTGAGCTAGAGCTAGAGCTAGGGTTGGGATGGGGTTGGGATGGGATGAGGATGAGGTTGGGGTTGGGATGGGTCTGACAACTTGATGAAGGCAGCTTAATACATTCAATGTATGGTGTGGATGTGCTGTATTCTGTATGTATGGTGAGGATGTACTGTATAGTCTGTATAGTGAGGATGTACTGTATAGTCTATATGGTGTGGATGTACTGTATAGTCTGTATGGTGAGGATGTACTGTATAGTCTATATGGTGTGGATGTACTGTATAGTCTGTATGGTGTGGATGTACTGTATAGTCTGTATGGTGAGGATGTACTGTATAGTCTGTATGGTGAGGATGTACTGTATAGTCTGTATGGTGAGGATGTACTGTACAGTCTGTATGGTGTGGATGTACTGTATAGTCTGTATGGTCTGGATGTACTGTATAGTCTGTATGGTGAGGATGTACTGTATAGTCTGTATGGTGTGGATGTACTGTATAGTCTGTATGGTGTGGATGTACTGTATAGTCTGTATGGTGAGGATGTACTGTATAGTCTGTATGGTGAGGATGTACTGTATAGTCTGTATGGCGTGGATGTACTGTATAGTCTATATGGTGTGGATGTACTGTATAGTCTGTATGGTGTGGATGTACTGTATAGTCTGTATGGTGAAGATGTACTGTATAGTCTGTATGGTGAGGATGTACTGTACAGTCTGTATGGTGTGGATGTACTGTATAGTCTGTATGGTGTGGATGTACTGTATAGTCTGTATGGTGAGGATGTACTGTATAGTCTGTATGGTGTGGATGTACTGTATAGTCTGTATGGTGTGGATGTACTGTATAGTCTGTATGGTGTGGATGTACTGTATAGTCTATATGGTGTGGATGTACTGTATAGTCTGTATGGTGTGGATGTACTGTATAGTCTGTATGGTGAAGATGTACTGTATAGTCTGTATGGTGAGGATGTACTGTACAGTCTGTATGGTGTGGATGTACTGTATAGTCTGTATGGTCTGGATGTACTGTATAGTCTGTATGGTGAGGATGTACTGTATAGTCTGTATGGTGTGGATGTACTGTATAGTCTGTATGGTGTGGATGTACTGTATAGTCTGTATGGTGAGGATGTACTGTATAGTCTGTATGGTGAGGATGTACTGTATAGTCTGTATGGCGTGGATGTACTGTATAGTCTATATGGTGTGGATGTACTGTATAGTCTGTATGGTGTGGATGTACTGTATAGTCTGTATGGTGAAGATGTACTGTATAGTCTGTATGGTGAGGATGTACTGTACAGTCTGTATGGTGTGGATGTACTGTATAGTCTGTATGGTGTGGATGTACTGTATAGTCTGTATGGTGAGGATGTACTGTATAGTCTGTATGGTGTGGATGTACTGTATAGTCTGTATGGTGTGGATGTACTGTATAGTCTGTATGGTGTGGATGTACTGTATAGTCTGTATGGTGAGGATGTACTGTATAGTCTGTATGGTGAGGATGTGCTGTATTCTGTATGGTGAGGATGTACTGTATAGTCTGTATGGTGTGGATGTACTGTATAGTCTATATGGTGTGGATGTACTGTATAGTCTGTATGGTGTGGATGTACTGTATAGTCTGTATGGTGTGGATGTACTGTATGGTATGTATGGTGTGGATATACTGTAGTCTGTATGGTGTACATGTACTGTATTGTCTATATGGTGTGGATGTACTGTATAGTCGGTATGATTTGGATGTACTTTATAGCCTGTATGGTGTGGAAGTACTGTATAGTCTGTACGGTGTGAATATACTGTAGTCTGTATGGTGTGGATGTACTGTATAGTCTGTACATACTGTATGGTGTGGATGTACTGTATAGTCTGTATGGTGTGGATGTACTGTATAGTCTGTATGGTGTGGATGTACTGTATAGTCTGTATGGTGTGCATGTACTGTATAGTCTGTATGGTGTGCATGTACTGTATAGTCTGTATGGTGTGGATGTACTGTATTGTCTGTATGGTGTGGATGTACTGTATAGTCTGTATGGTGTGGATGTACTGTATAGTCTTTACATACTGTATGTTGTGGATGTACTGTATAGTCTGTAGATACTGTATGTTGTGGATGTACTGTATAGTCTGTATGGTGTGCATGTACTGTATAGTCTGTATGGTGTGCATGTACTTTATAGCCTGTATGGTGTGGAAGTACTGTATAGTCTGTACGGTGTGGATATACTGTAGTCTGTATGGTGTGGATGTACTGTATAGTCTGTACATACTGCATGGTGTGGATGTACTGTATAATCTGTATGGTGTGGATGTACTGTATAGTCTGTATGGTGTGGATGTACTGTATCGTCTGTATGGTGTGGATATACTGTAGTCTGTATGGTGTGCATGTACTGTATAGTCTGTATGGTGTGGATGTACTGTATTGTTTATATGGTGTGGATGTACTGTATAGTCTGTATGGTGTGGATGTACTGTATAGTCTGTATGGTGTGGATATACTGTATAGTCTGTATGATGTGGATGTGCTGTATTGTCTGTATGGTGTGGATGTACAGTATAGTCTGTATGATGTGGATGTGCTGTATTGTCTGTATGGTGTGGATGTACTGTATAGTCTGTATGGTGTGGATATACTGTAGTCTGTATGGTATGGATGTACTGTATTGTCCGTATGGTGTGGATGTACTGTATAGTCTGTATGGTGTGGATGTACTGTATAGTCTGTATGGTGTGCATGTACTGTATAGTCTGTATTGGTGCATGTACTGTATAGTCTGTATGGTGTGCATGTACTGTATAGTCTGTATGGTGTGCATGTACTGTATAGTCTGTATGGTGTGGATGTACTGTATAGTCGGTATGGTGTGGATATACTGTAGTCTGTATGGTGTGGATGTACTGTATTGTCTGTATGGTGTGGATGTACTGTATAGTCTGTATGTTGTGGATGTACTGTATAGTCTGTATGGTGTGCATGTACTGTATAGTCTGTATGGTGTGCATGTACTGTATAGTCTGTATGGTGTGGATGTACTGTATAGTCTGTATGGTGTGGATGTACTGTATAGTATGTATGGTGTGGATATACTGTAGTCTGTATGGTGTGGATATACTGTAGTCTGTATGGTGTGGATGTACTGTATAGTCTGTATGGTGTGGATGTACGGTATAGTCTGTATGGTGTGGATGTACTGTATTGTCTGTATGGTGTGGATATACTGTATTGTCTGTATGGTGTGGATGTACTGTATAGTCTGTACGGTGTGAATATACTGTAGTCTGTATGGTGTGGATGTACTGTATAGTCTGTACATACTGTATGGTGTGGATGTACTGTAGTCTGTATGGTGTGGATGTACTGTAGTCTGTATGGTGTGGATGTACTGTAGTCTATATTGTGTGGATGTACTGTATTGTCTGTATGGTGTGCATGTACTGTATAGTCTGTATGGTGTGCATGTACTGTATAGTGTGTATGGTGTGCATGTACTGTATAGTCTGTATGGTGTGCATGTACTGTATAGTCTTTATGATGTGGATATACTGTAATCTGTATGGTGTGGATGTACTGTATAGTCTGTATGGTGTGGATGTACTGTATAGTCTGTATGGTGTGGATGTACTGTATAGTCTGTATGGTGTGGATATACTGTAGTATGTATGGTGTGGATATACTGTAGTCTGTATGGTGTGGATGTACTATATAGTCTGTATGGTGTGGATGTACTGTATTGTCTGTATGGTGTGGATGTACTGTATTGTCTGTATGGTGTGGATGTACTGTATAGTCTGTATGGTGTGCATGTACTGTATAGTCTGTATGGTGTGGATGTACTGTATAGTCGGTATGGTGTGGATATACTGTAGTCTGTATGGTGTGGATGTACTGTATTGTCTGTATGGTGTGGATGTACTGTATAGTCTGTATGTTGTGGATGTACTGTATAGTCTGTATGGTGTGAATATACTGTAGTCTGTATGGTGTGGATGTACTGTATAGTCTGTACATACTGTATGGTGTGGATGTACTGTAGTCTGTATGGTGTGGATGTACTGTAGTCTGTATGGTGTGGATGTACTGTAGTCTATATGGTGTGGATGTACTGTATTGTCTGTATGGTGTGCATGTACTGTATAGTCTGTATGGTGTGCATGTACTGTATAGTCTGTATGGTGTGGATATACTGTAGTATGTATGGTGTGGATATACTGTAGTCTGTATGGTGTGGATGTACTATATAGTCTGTATGGTGTGGATGTACTGTATTGTCTGTATGGTGTGGATGTACTGTATTGTCTGTATGGTGTGGATGTACTGTATAGTCTGTATGGTGTGGATGTACTGTATAGTCTGTATGGTGTGGATGTACTGTATAGTCTGTATGGTGTGGATGTACTGTATAGTCTGTATGGTGTGGATGTACTGTATAGTCTGTATGGTGTGGATGTACTGTATAGTCTGTATGGTGTGGATGTACTGTATAGTCTGTATGGTGTGGATGTACTGTATTGTCTATATGGTGTGGATGTACTGTATAGTCTATATGGTGTGGATGTATTGTATAGTCTGTATGGTGTGGATGTACTGTATAGTCTGTATGGTGTGGATGTACTGTATAGTCTGTATGGTGTGGATGTACTGTATAGTATGTATGGTGTGGATATACTGTAGTCTGTATGGTGTGCATGTACTGTATTGTCTATATGGTGTGGATGTACTGTATAGTCGGTATGATGTGGATGTACTTTATAGCGTGTATGGTGTGGATGTACTGTATTGTCTGTATGGTGTGGATGTACTGTATAGTCTGTATGGTGTGGATGTACTGTATAGTCTGTATGGTGTGGATGTACTGTATAGTCTGTATGGTGTGCATGTACTGTATAGTCTGTATGGTGTGCATGTACTGTATAGTCTGTATGGTGTGGATATACTGTAATCTGTATGGTGTGGATGTACTGTATAGTCTGTATGGTGTGGATGTACTGTATAGTCTGTATGGTGTGGATGTACTGTATAGTCGGTATGGTGTGGATGTACTGTATAGTCTGTACGGTGTGAATATACTGTAGTCTGTATGGTGTGGATGTACTGTATAGTCTGTACATACTGTATGGTGTGGATGTACTGTATAGTTTGTATGGTGTGGATGTACTGTATAGTCTGTATGGTGTGGATGTACTGTATAGTCTGTATGGTGTGGATGTACTGTATAGTATGTATGGTGTGGATATACTGTAGTCTGTATGGTGTGCATGTACTGTATTGTCTATATGGTGTGGATGTACTGTATAGTCGGTATGATGTGGATGTACTTTATAGCGTGTATGGTGTGGATGTACTGTATTGTCTGTATGGTGTGGATGTACTGTATAGTCTGTATGGTGTGGATGTACTATATAGTCTGTATGGTGTGGATGTACTGTATAGTCTGTATGGTGTGGATGTACTGTATAGTCAGTATGGTGTGGATATACTGTAGTCTGTATGGTGTGGATGTACTGTATTGTCTGTACATACTGTATGGTGTGGATGTACTGTATAGTCTGTATGGTGTGCATGTACTGTATAGTCTGTATTGGTGCATGTACTGTATAGTCTGTATGGTGTGCATGTACTGTATAGTCTGTATGGTGTGCATGTACTGTATAGTCTGTATGGTGTGGATGTACTGTATAGTCGGTATGGTGTGGATATACTGTAGTCTGTATGGTGTGGATGTACTGTATTGTCTGTATGGTGTGGATGTACTGTATAGTCTGTATGTTGTGGATGTACTGTATAGTCTGTATGGTGTGCATGTACTGTATAGTCTGTATGGTGTGCATGTACTGTATAGTCTGTATGGTGTGCATGTACTGTATAGTCTGTATGGTGTGCATGTACTGTATAGTCTGTATGGTGTGGATGTACTGTATAGTCGGTATGGTGTGGATATACTGTAGTCTGTATGGTGTGGATGTACTGTATTGTCTGTATGGTGTGGATGTACTGTATAGTCTGTATGTTGTGGATGTACTGTATAGTCTGTATGGTGTGCATGTACTGTATAGTCTGTATGGTGTGGATGTACTGTATAGTCTGTATGGTGTGGATGTACTGTATAGTCTGTATGGTGTGGATGTACTGTATAGTATGTATGGTGTGGATATACTGTAGTCTGTATGGTGTGGATATACTGTAGTCTGTATGGTGTGGATGTACTGTATAGTCTGTATGGTGTGGATGTACGGTATAGTCTGTATGGTGTGGATGTACTGTATTGTCTGTATGGTGTGGATATACTGTATTGTCTGTATGGTGTGGATGTACTGTATAGTCTGTACGGTGTGAATATACTGTAGTCTGTATGGTGTGGATGTACTGTATAGTCTGTACATACTGTATGTGTGGATGTACTGTAGTCTGTATGGTGTGGATGTACTGTAGTCTGTATGGTGTGGATGTACTGTAGTCTATATGGTGTGGATGTACTGTATTGTCTGTATGGTGTGCATGTACTGTATAGTCTGTATGGTGTGCATGTACTGTATAGTGTGTATGGTGTGCATGTACTGTATAGTCTGTATGGTGTGCATGTACTGTATAGTCTTTATGATGTGGATATACTGTAATCTGTATGGTGTGGATGTACTGTATAGTCTGTATGGTGTGGATGTACTGTATAGTCTGTATGGTGTGGATGTACTGTATAGTCTGTATGGTGTGGATATACTGTAGTATGTATGGTGTGGATATACTGTAGTCTGTATGGTGTGGATGTACTATATAGTCTGTATGGTGTGGATGTACTGTATTGTCTGTATGGTGTGGATGTACTGTATTGTCTGTATGGTGTGGATGTACTGTATAGTCTGTATGGTGTGCATGTACTGTATAGTCTGTATGGTGTGGATGTACTGTATAGTCGGTATGGTGTGGATATACTGTAGTCTGTATGGTGTGGATGTACTGTATTGTCTGTATGGTGTGGATGTACTGTATAGTCTGTATGTTGTGGATGTACTGTATAGTCTGTACGGTGTGAATATACTGTAGTCTGTATGGTGTGGATGTACTGTATAGTCTGTACATACTGTATGGTGGGATGTACTGTAGTCTGTATGGTGTGGATGTACTGTAGTCTGTATGGTGTGGATGTACTGTAGTCTATATGGTGTGGATGTACTGTATTGTCTGTATGGTGTGCATGTACTGTATAGTCTGTATGGTGTGCATGTACTGTATAGTCTGTATGGTGTGGATATACTGTAGTATGTATGGTGTGGATATACTGTAGTCTGTATGGTGTGGATGTACTATATAGTCTGTATGGTGTGGATGTACTGTATTGTCTGTATGGTGTGGATGTACTGTATTGTCTGTATGGTGTGGATGTACTGTATAGTCTGTATGGTGTGGATGTACTGTATAGTCTGTATGGTGTGGATGTACTGTATAGTCTGTATGGTGGGATGTACTGTATAGTCTGTATGGTGTGGATGTACTGTATAGTCTGTATGGTGTGGATGTACTGTATAGTCTGTATGGTGTGGATGTACTGTATAGTCTGTATGGTGTGGATGTACTGTATTGTCTATATGGTGTGGATGTACTGTATAGTCTATATGGTGTGGATGTATTGTATAGTCTGTATGGTGTGGATGTACTGTATAGTCTGTATGGTGTGGATGTACTGTATAGTCTGTATGGTGTGGATGTACTGTATAGTCTGTATGGTGTGGATATACTGTAATCTGTATGGTGTGGATGTACTGTATAGTCTGTATGGTGTGGATGTACTGTATAGTCTGTATGGTGTGGATGTACTGTATAGTCGGTATGGTGTGGATGTACTGTATAGTCTGTACGGTGTGAATATACTGTAGTCTGTATGGTGTGGATGTACTGTATAGTCTGTACATACTGTATGGTGTGGATGTACTGTATAGTTTGTATGGTGTGGATGTACTGTATAGTCTGTATGGTGTGCATGTACTGTATAGTCTGTATGGTGTGGATGTATTGTATAGTCTGTATGGTGTGGATGTACTGTATAGTCTGTATGGTGTGGATGTACTGTATAGTCTGTATGGTGTGGATGTACTGTATAGTATGTATGGTGTGGATATACTGTAGTCTGTATGGTGTGCATGTACTGTATTGTCTATATGGTGTGGATGTACTGTATAGTCGGTATGATGTGGATGTACTTTATAGCGTGTATGGTGTGGATGTACTGTATTGTCTGTATGGTGTGGATGTACTGTATAGTCTGTATGGTGTGGATGTACTATATAGTCTGTATGGTGTGGATGTACTGTATAGTCTGTATGGTGTGGATGTACTGTATAGTCAGTATGGTGTGGATATACTGTAGTCTGTATGGTGTGGATGTACTGTATTGTCTGTACATACTGTATGGTGTGGATGTACTGTATAGTCTGTATGGTGTGGATGTACTGTATAGTCTGTATGGTGTGCATGTACTGTATAGTCTTTATGGTGTGGATGTACTGTATTGTCTGTATGGTGTGGATGTACTGTATGGTCTGTATGGTGTGGATGTACTGTATAGTCTGTATGGTGTGGATGTACTGTATAGTCTGTATGGTGTGGATGTATTGTATAGTTTTATGGTGTGGATGTACTGTATAGTCTGTATGGTGTGGATGTACTGTATAGTCTGTATGGTGTGGATATACTGTATTGTCTGTATGGTGAGGATGTACTGTATAGTCTGTACATACTGTATGGTGTGGATGTACTGTATATTCTGTATGGTGTGGATGTACTGTATAGTCTGTATGGTGTGCATGTACTGTATCGCCTGTATGGTGTGATGTACCGTATAGTCTGTATAGTCTGTATTGTCTGTATGGTGTGGATGTACTGTATAGTCTGTATGGTGTGGATGTACTGTATAGTCTGTACATACTGTATGGTGTGGATGTACTGTATAGTCTGTATGGTGTGCATGTACTGTATAGTCTGTATGGTGTGGATGTACTGTATAGTCTGTATGGTGTGGATGTACTGTATAGTATGTATGGTGTGGATATACTGTAGTCTGTATGGTGTGGATATACTGTAGTCTGTATGGTGTGGATGTACTGTATAGTCTGTATGGTGTGGATGTACGGTATAGTCTGTATGGTGTGGATGTACTGTATAGTCTGTATGGTGTGGATATACTGTATTGTCTGTATGGTGTGGATGTACTGTATAGTCTGTACGGTGTGAATATACTGTAGTCTGTATGGTGTGGATGTACTGTATAGTCTGTACATACTGTATGGTGTGGATGTACTGTAGTCTGTATGGTGTGGATGTACTGTAGTCTGTATGGTGTGGATGTACTGTAGTCTATATGGTGTGGATGTACTGTATTGTCTGTATGGTGTGCATGTACTGTATAGTCTGTATGGTGTGCATGTACTGTATAGCGTGTATGGTGTGCATGTACTGTATAGTCTGTATGGTGTGCATGTACTGTATAGTCTTTATGATGTGGATATACTGTAATCTGTATGGTGTGGATGTACTGTATAGTCTGTATGGTGTGGATGTACTGTATAGTCTGTATGGTGTGGATGTACTGTATAGTCTGTATGGTGTGGATATACTGTAGTATGTATGGTGTGGATATACTGTAGTCTGTATGGTGTGGATGTACTATATAGTCTGTATGGTGTGGATGTACTGTATTGTCTGTATGGTGTGGATGTACTGTATTGTCTGTATGGTGTGGATGTACTGTATAGTCTGTATGGTGTGGATGTACTGTATAGTCTGTATGGTGTGGATGTACTGTATAGTCTGTATGGTGTGGATGTACTGTATAGTCTGTATGGTGGGATGTACTGTATAGTCTGTATGGTGTGGATGTACTGTATAGTATGTATGGTGTGATATACTGTAGTCTGTATGGTGTGCATGTACTGTATTGTCTATATGGTGGGATGTACCGTATAACGGTATGATGTGGATGTACTTTTATAGCGTGTATGGTGTGGATGTACTGTATTGTCTGTATGGTGGATGTAATTGGATGTCTGTATAGTCTGTATGGTGTGGATGTACTGTATAGTCTGTATGGTGTGGATGTACTGTATAGTCTGTATGGTGTGCATGTACTGTATAGTCTATATGGTGTGGATGTACTGTATAGTCGATGATGGACTTTTTATAGCGTGTATGGTGTGGATATACTGTATTGTCTGTATGGTGAGGATGTACTGTATAGTCTGTACATACTGTATGGTGTGGATGTACTGTATATTCTGTATGGTGTGGATGTACTGTATAGTCTGTATGGTGTGCATGTACTGTATCGCCTGTATGGTGTGCATGTACTGTATAGTCTGTATGGTGTGGATGTACTGTATTGTCTGTATGGTGTGGATGTACTGTATAGTCTGTATGGTGTGGATGTACTGTATAGTCTGTACATACTGTATGGTGGATGTACTGTATAGTCTGTATGGTGTGCATGTACTGTATAGTCTGTATGGTGTGGATGTACTGTATAGTCTGTATGGTGTGGATGTACTGTATAGTATGTATGGTGTGGATATACTGTAGTCTGTATGGTGTGGATATACTGTAGTCTGTATGGTGTGGATGTACTGTATAGTCTGTATGGTGTGGATGTACGGTATAGTCTGTATGGTGTGGATGTACTGTATAGTCTGTATGGTGTGGATATACTGTATTGTCTGTATGGTGTGGATGTACTGTATAGTCTGTACGGTGTGAATATACTGTAGTCTGTATGGTGTGGATGTACTGTATAGTCTGTACATACTGTATGGTGTGGATGTACTGTAGTCTGTATGGTGTGGATGTACTGTAGTCCGTATGGTGTGGATGTACTTGTAGTCCATATGGTGTGGATGTACTGTATTGTCTGTATGGTGTGCATGTACTGTATAGTCTGTATGGTGTGCATGTACTGTATAGCGTGTATGGTGTGCATGTACTGTATAGTCTGTATGGTGTGCATGTACTGTATAGTCTTTATGATGTGGATATACTGTAATCTGTATGGTGTGATGTACTGTATAGTCTGTATGGTGTGGATGTACTGTATAGTCTGTATGGTGTGGATGTACTGTATAGTCTGTATGGTGTGGATATACTGTAGTATGTATGGTGTGGATATACTGTAGTCTGTATGGTGTGGATGTACTATATAGTCTGTATGGTGTGGATGTACTGTATTGTCTGTATGGTGTGGATGTACTGTATTGTCTGTATGGTGTGGATGTACTGTATAGTCTGTATGGTGTGGATGTACTGTATAGTCTGTATGGTGTGGATGTACTGTATAGTCTGTATGGTGTGGATGTACTGTATAGTCTGTATGGTGTGGATGTACTGTATAGTCTGTATGGTGTGGATGTACTGTATAGTATGTATGGTGTGATATACTGTAGTCTGTATGGTGTGCATGTACTGTATTGTCTATATGGTGTGGATGTACTGTATAGTCGGTATGATGTGGATGTACTTTATATGCGTATTGTCTGTATGGTGGATGTACTGTATTGTCTGTATGGTGTGGATGTACTGTATAGTCTGTATGGTGTGGATGTACTGTATAGTCTGTATGGTGTGGATGTACTGTATAGTCTGTATGGTGTGCATGTACTGTATAGTCTGTATGAAGTGTGGATGTACTGTATAGTCTGTATGGTGTGGATATACTGTAAGTCTGTATGGTGTGGATGTACTGTATAGTCTGTATGGTGTGGATGTACTGTATAGTCGGTATGGTGTGGATGTACTGTATATGTATGGTGTATGGTGGATATACTGTAGTCTGTATGGTGTGGATGTACTATATAGTCTGTATGGTGTGGATGTACTGTATTGTCTGTATGGTGTGGATGTACTGTATTGTCTGTATGGTGTGGATGTACTGTATAGTCTGTATGGTGTGGATGTACTGTATAGTCTGCACGGTGTGAATATACTGTAGTCTGTATGGTGTGGATGTACTGTATAGTCTGTACATACTGTATGGTGTGTATGTACTGTATAGTCTGTATGGTGTGGATGTACTGTATAGTCTGTATGGTGTGGATGTATTGTATAGTCTGTATGGTGTGGATGTATTGTATAGTTTTATGGTGTGGATGTACTGTATAGTCTGTATGGTGTGGATGTACTGTATAGTATGTATGGTGTGGATATACTGTAGTCTGTATGGTGTGGATATACTGTAGTCTGTATGGTGTGGATGTACTGTATAGTCTGTATGGTGTGGATGTACGGTATAGTCTGTATGGTGTGGATGTACTGTATAGTCTGTATGGTGTGGATATACTGTATTGTCTGTATGGTGTGGATGTACTGTATAGTCTGTACGGTGTGAATATACTGTAGTCTGTATGGTGTGGATGTACTGTATAGTCTGTACATACTGTATGGTGTGGATGTACTGTAGTCTGTATGGTGTGGATGTACTGTAGTCTGTATGGTGTGGATGTACTGTAGTCTATATGGTGTGGATGTACTGTATTGTCTGTATGGTGTGCATGTACTGTATAGTCTGTATGGTGTGCATGTACTGTATAGCGTGTATGGTGTGCATGTACTGTATAGTCTGTATGGTGCATGTACTGTATAGTCTTTATGATGTGGATATACTGTAATCTGTATGGTGTGGATGTACTGTATAGTCTGTATGGTGTGGATGTACTGTATAGTCTGTATGGTGTGGATGTACTGTATAGTCTGTATGGTGTGGATATACTGTAGTATGCATGGTGTGGATATACTGTAGTCTGTATGGTGTGGATGTACTATATAGTCTGTATGGTGTGGATGTACTGTATTGTCTGTATGGTGGATGTACTGTATTGTCTGTATGGTGTGATGTACTGTATAGTCTGTATGGTGTGGATGTACTGTATAGTCTGTATGGTGTGGATGTACTGTATAGTCTGTATGGTGTGGATGTACTGTATAGTCTGTATGGTGTGGATGTACTGTATAGTCTGTATGGTGTGGATGTACCTGTATAGTATGTATGGTGGATATACTGTAGTCTGTATGGTGTGGGATGTACTGTATTGTCTATATGGTGTGGATGTACTGTATAGTCGGTATGATGTGGATGTACTTTATAGCGTGTATGGTGTGGATGTACTGTATTGTCTGTATGGTGTGGATGTACTGTATAGTCTGTATGGTGTGGATGTACTGTATAGTCTGTATGGTGTGGATGTACTGTATAGTCTGTATGGTGTGCATGTACTGTATAGTCTATATGGTGTGGATGTACTGTATAGTCGGTATGATGTGGATGTACTTTATAGCGTGTATGGTGTGGATATACTGTATTGTCTGTATGGTGAGGATGTACTGTATAGTCTGTACATACTGTATGGTGTGGATGTACTGTATATTCTGTATGGTGTGGATGTACTGTATAGTCTGTATGGTGTGCATGTACTGTATCGCCTGTATGGTGTGCATGTACTGTATAGTCTGTATGGTGTGGATGTACTGTATTGTCTGTATGGTGTGGATGTACTGTATAGTCTGTATGGTGTGGATGTACTGTATAGTCTGTACATACTGTATGTGGATATACTGTAGTCTGTATGGTGGATGTACTGTATAGTCTGTATGGTGTGGATGTACTGTATAGTCTGTATGGTGTGGATGTACTGTATAGTATGTATGGTGTGGATATACTGTAGTCTGTATGGTGTGGATATACTGTAGTCTGTATGGTGTGGATGTACTGTATAGTCTGTATGGTGTGGATGTACGGTATAGTCTGTATGGTGTGGATGTACTGTATAGTCTGTATGGTGTGGATACTGTATTGTCTGTATGGTGGGATGTACTGTATAGTCTGTACGGTGTGAATATACTGTAGTCTGTATGGTGTGGATGTACTGTATAGTCTGTACATACTGTATGGTGTGGATGTCTGTAGTCTGTGTGTGGATGTACTGTAGTCTGTATGGTGTGGATGTACTGTAGTCTATATGGTGTGGATGTACTGTATTGTCTGTATGGTGTGCATGTACTGTATAGTCTGTATGGTGTGCATGTACTGTATAGCGTGTATGGTGTGCATGTACTGTATAGTCTGTATGGTGTGCATGTACTGTATAGTCTTTATGATGTGGATATACTGTAATCTGTATGGTGTGGATGTACTGTATAGTCTGTATGGTGTGGATGTACTGTATAGTCTGTATGGTGTGGATGTACTGTATAGTCTGTATGGTGTGGATATACTGTAGTATGTATGGTGTGGATATACTGTAGTCTGTATGGTGTGGATGTACTATATAGTCTGTATGGTGTGGATGTACTGTATTGTCTGTATGGTGTGGATGTACTGTATTGTCTGTATGGTGTGGATGTACTGTATAGTCTGTATGGTGTGGATGTACTGTATAGTCTGTATGGTGTGGATGTACTGTATAGTCTGTATGGTGTGGATGTACTGTATAGTCTGTATGGTGTGGATGTACTGTATAGTCTGTATGGTGTGGATGTACTGTATAGTATGTATGGTGTGGATATACTGTAGTCTGTATGGTGTGCATGTACTGTATTGTCTATATGGTGTGGATGTACTGTATAGTCGGTATGATGTGGATGTACTTTATAGCGTGTATGGTGTGGATGTACTGTATTGTCTGTATGGTGTGGATGTACTGTATAGTCTGTATGGTGTGGATGTACTGTATAGTCTGTATGGTGTGGATGTACTGTATAGTCTGTATGGTGTGCATGTACTGTATAGTCTGTATGGTGTGCATGTACTGTATAGTCTGTATGGTGTGGATATACTGTAATCTGTATGGTGTGGATGTACTGTATAGTCTGTATGGTGTGGATGTACTGTATAGTCTGTATGGTGTGGATGTACTGTATAGTCGGTATGGTGTGGATATACTGTAGTATGTATGGTGTGGATATACTGTAGTCTGTATGGTGTGGATGTACTATATAGTCTGTATGGTGTGGATGTACTGTATTGTCTGTATGGTGTGGATGTACTGTATTGTCTGTATGGTGTGGATGTACTGTATAGTCTGTATGGTGTGGATGTACTGTATAGTCTGCACGGTGTGAATATACTGTAGTCTGTATGGTGTGGATGTACTGTATAGTCTGTACATACTGTATGGTGTGTATGTACTGTATAGTCTGTATGGTGTGGATGTACTGTATAGTCTGTATGGTGTGGATGTATTGTATAGTCTGTATGGTGTGGATGTATTGTATAGTTTTATGGTGTGGATGTACTGTATAGTCTGTATGGTGTGGATGTACTGTATAGTATGTATGGTGTGGATATACTGTAGTCTGTATGGTGAGGATGTATGTATAGTCTGTACATACTGTATGGTGTGGAGTACTGTATGGCATGGTGGATGTACTGTATAGTCTGTATATGTGCATGTACTGTAATCTGTATGGTGGATGTACGGTATAGTCTGTATGGTGGGATGTACTGTATAGTCTGTATGGTGTGGATATACTGTATTGTCTGTATGGTGTGGATGTACTGTATAGTCTGTACATTACGGTGTGAATATACTGTAGTCTGTATGGTGTGGATGTACTGTATAGTCTGTACATACTGTATAGCCTGTATGGTGGATGTACTGTAGTCTGTATGGTGTGGATGTAACTGGGAAGTCTGTATGGTGTGGATGTACTGTATAGTCTATATGGTGTGGATGTACTGTATAGTCTGTATGGTGTGCATGTACTGTATAGTCTGTATGGTGTGCATGTACTGTATAGTCTGTATGGTGCGGATGTACCTGTATAGTCTGTATGGTGTGCATGTACTGTATAGTCTTAAGTATGGTGTGCATGTGTACTGTATAGTCTGTATGGTGTGGATGTACTGTATAGTCTGTATGGTGTGGATGTACTGTAAGTAGTCTGTATGGTGAGGATGTACTGTATAGTCCGTATGGTGGATGTACTGTATAGTCTGTATGGTGTGGATATACTGTAGTCTATGAAGGTGTGGATATACTGTATTGTCTGTATGGTGTGGATGTACTGTATAGTCTGTATGGTGTGGATATACTGTAGTCTGTATGGTGTGGATGTACTGTATTGTCTGTATGGTGTGGATGTACTGTATAGTCTGTATGGTGTGGATGTACTGTATAGTCTGTATGGAGTGCATGTACTGTATGGTCGGTATGGTGTGCATGTACTGTATAGTCTGTATGGTGTGCATGTACTGTATAGTCTGTATGGTGTGCATGTACTGTATAGTCTGTATGGTGTGGATGTACTGTATAGTCTGTATGGTGTGGATGTACTGTATAGTCTGTATGGTGTGGATATACTGTATAGTCTGTATGGTGTGCATGTACTGTATAGTCTGTATGGTGTGGATATACTGTAGTCTATATGGTGTGGATGTACTGTATTGTCTGTATGGTGTGCATGTACTGTATAGTCTGTATGGTGTGCATGTACTGTATAGTCTGTATGATGTGGATATACTGTAGTCTGTATGGTGTGGATGTACTGTATAG
>NW_025745495.1:0-19870 GCF_021184085.1 Oncorhynchus gorbuscha | reverse complement strand
AGATATGGCTACTATATTGTGATCACTACATCTGATGGATCTGGATACTCTTTTCAAGCACATTTTCCAGCATTAGTAAAGATGTAATCAATACATGTTGAGGATTTCATTCCTGTGCTGTTTGTAGCTACCCTGGAAGGTTGACTGATAACCTGAACACGTCTGTAGCCATGAAGTGCTTTGAAAGGCTGGTCATGGCTCACATCAACACCATTATCCCAAAAACCCTAGACCCACTCTAATTTGCATACCGCCCCAACAAATCCAAAGATGATGCAATCTCTATTGTGCTCAACACTGCCCATTCCCACCTGGACAAAAGGAACACCTATGTGAGAATGCTATTCATTGACTACAGCTCAGCGTTCAACACCATAGTGCCCTCAAAGCTCATCACCAAGCTAAGGTCCCTGGGACTAAACACCTCCCTCTGCAACTGGGCTTCCTGACGGGCCGCCTCCAGGTGGTAAGAGTAGGTAACAACACATCCGCCACACTGATCCTCAACATGGGGGCCCCTCAGGGGTGCGTGGCTCAGTCCCCTCCTGTACTTACTGTTCACTCATGACTGCATGGCCAGGCACAACTCCAACACCATCATCAAGTTTGCCCGATGATAGGCCTGATCACCAACAACGATGAGACAGCCTATAGGGAGGAGGTTATAGACCTGTCCATGTGGTGCCAGGACAACAACCTCTCCCTCAATGTGATCAAGACAAAGGAGATTATTGTGGACTACATGAGAAGTAGAACCGAGCAAGCCCCCATTCTCATCGACGGGGCTGCAGTGGAGCAGGTTGAGAGCTTCAAGTTCCTTGCTGTCCACATCACCAACAAATTATCATGGTCCAAACACACTAAGACAGTCATGAAGACAAGGCCTATTTTCCCGAGGAGACTGAAAAGATTTGGCATGGGTCCTCAAATCCTCAAAAGGTTCTACAGCTGCACCATCGAGGTATCGCAACTGCTCAGCCTCCGACTGCAAGGCACTACAGAGGGTAGTGTGTAAGTCCCAGTACATCACTTGGCCAAGCTTCCTGCCATCCAGGACCTATATACCAGGCAGTATCAGAGGAAGGCCCTAAAAATTGTCAAAGACTCCAGCCACCCTAGTCATGGACTGTTCTCTCTGCTACCGCACTTTCAATCATCACATTCCCAGTGGTCAGAAGTTTACGTACATTCAATTAGTATTTGGTAACATTGCCTTTAAATTGTTTAACTTGAGTCAAACGTTTCATTTAGCCTTCCAAAAGCTTCCCACAATAAGTTGGGTGAAATTTGGCCCATTCCCCCTGACAGAGCTGGTGTAACTGAGTCAGGTTTGTAGGCACACACTTTTTCAGTTCTGCCCACAAATTTTCTGTAGGTTTGAGGTCAGGGCTTTGTGATGGCCACTCCAATACCTTGACGTTGTTGCCCCTAAGCCATTTTGCCACAACTTGGAAGTATGATTGGGGTCATTGTCCATTTGGAAGACCCATTTGCGACCAAGCTTTAACTTCCTGACTGATGTCTTGAGATGTTGCTTCAATATATCCACATAATTTTCCTGCCTCATGATGCCATCTATTTTGTGAAGTGCACCAGTCCCTCCTGCAGCAAAGCACCCACACAAAATGATGCTGCCAACCCCATGCTTCACGGTTGGGATGGTGCTCTTCGGCTTGCAAGCCTCCCCATTTTTCCTCCAAACATAAGGATGGTCATTTTGGCCAAACAGTAACATATTTGTTTTATCAGACCAGAGGACATTTCTCCAAAAAGTATGATCTTTGTCCCCATGTGCAGTTGCAAACTGTAGTCTGTCTTTTTTATGGTGGTTTTGGAGCAATAGCTTCTTCCTTGCTGAGCGGCCTTTCAGGTTATGTTGATATAGGACTCATTTTACTGTGGCTATAGATACTTTTTTACCTGTTTCCTCCAGCATCTTCACAAGGTCCTTTGCTGTTATTCTGGGACTGATTTGCACTTTTGTTACCAAAGTACGTTCATCTCTAGCAGACAGAACATGTCTCCTTCCTGAGCAGTATGAGGGTAATATGTTCCCATGGTGTTTATACTTACATACTATTGTTTGTACAGATGAACGTGGTACCTTCAGGCTTTGGAAATTGCTCCAAATTATGGAACTGACTTTTGGAGGTCTACAATTTTTTTCTGAGGTCTTGGCTGATTTCTTTTGATTTTCCCATGATGTCAAGCAAAGAGGCACTGAGATTGAAGGTAGGCCTTAAAATCCATATCCACAGATACACCTCCAATTGACTCAAATGGTGTCAATTAGCCTATCAGATGCTTCTAAAGCCATTTCAACATTTTCTGGAATTCTCCAAGCTGTTTAAAGGCACAGTCAACTTAGTGCATGTTAAACTCTGACCCACTGTAACCCTAGATGCAGTCGCACCCCTAAAAACAAAACACAGAAACTAACTCCCTGGTATACAGAAAATTCCCGAGCTCTGAAGCAAGCTTCCTGAAAATTGGAACGGAAATGGCGTTACACCAAACTGGAAGTCTTCCAACTAGCTTTGAAAACAGTACCGTGCAGTATCGAAGAGCCCTTTCTGCTGCTCGATCATCCTATTTTTCCAACTTAATTGAGGAAAATAAGAACAATACAAAATGTATTTTTGATACTGTCGCAAAGCTAACTAAAAAGCCGCATTCCCCAAGAGAAGATGGCTTTCACTTCAGCGGTGATAAATTCATGAAATTCTTTGAGGAAAAGATCACGATCATTGGAAAGCAAATTACGAACTCCTCTTTAAATCTGCGTATTCCTCCAAAGCTCAGTTGTCCTGAGTCTACACATCTCTGCCAGGACCTAGGATCAATGGAGAGATTAAAGTTTTTTAATACTATATTTCTTGACACATTGATGAAAATAATCATGGCCTCTTATCCTTCAAGTGGCATTCTGTACCCTATTCTAATTAAATCTGCTTCCTGTGCTTGGCCCTCCTATGTTGAACATAATAAACGGCTCTCTGTCCACCGGATGTGTACCAAACTCACTTAAAGTGGCAATAATAAATCCTCTCTTGAAAAAGCCAAACCTTGATCCAGAAAATATAAAAAACTATCGGCCTATATCGAATCTCCCATTCCTCTCAAACATTTTAGAAAAAGATGCCTTCCTGAAGACAAACAATGTATACGAAACGCTTCAGTCTGGTTTTAGACCCCATCATAGCACTGAGACTGCACTTGTGAAGGTGGCAAATGACTTTTTAATGACTTCAGACCGAGGCTCTGAATCTGTCCTCGTGATCCCAGACCTTAGTGCTGCTTTTGATACCATCGATCACCACGTTCTTTTGGAGAGATTGGAAACCCAAATTGGTCTACACGGACAAGTCCTGGCCTGGTTTAGATCTTATCTGTTGAAAAGATATCAGTTTGTCTCTGTGGATGGTTTTTCCTCTGACAAATCAACTGTACATTTCGGTGTTCCTCAAGGTACTGTTTTAGGACCCCAATTGTTTTCACTATAGATTTTACCTCTTGGTGATTCGGAAACATAATGTTAACTATGTGTTATATGTTAACTATGTGTGGACGACACACAGCTGTACATTTTGATGAAACATTATGAAGCCCCAAAATTGCCCTCCCTGGAAGCCTGTGTTTCAGACATAAGGAAGTGGATGGCAGCAAATGTTCTACTTTTAAACTCGAACAAAACAGAGATGCTAGTTCTAGGTCCCAAGAAACAAAGAGTTCTTCTGTTGAATCTAACAATTCATCTTGATGGTTGTACAGTTGTCTCAAATAAAACTGAAGGACCTCGGCATTACCCTGGACCCTGAACTCTTTATACATATCAAGACTGTTTCAAGGACAGGTTTTTTCCATCTACGTAACATTGCAAAAATCAGAAACTTTACGTCTAAAAATGATGCAGAAAAATGAATCCATGCTTTTGTCACTTCTTGGTTAGTCTACTGCAATGCTCTACTTACCGTCTACCCGAATGAACCACTAAATTCAACTTCAGTTAGTGCTAAACATGGCTGCTAGAATCTTGACTAGAACCAAAATAATGTATCATATTACTCCAGCGCTAGCCTCTCTACACTGGCTTTCTGTTAAGGCAAGGGCTGATTTCAAGGTTTTACTGCTAACCTACAAAGCATTACATGGGCTTGCTCCTACCTATCTTTCGATTTGGTCCTGCCGTACGCAGGCCTCCTTACTGTCCCTAGAATTTCTTAGCAAACAGCTGGAGGCAGGGCTTTCTCCGATAGAGCTCCATTTTTATGGAATGGTCTGCCTATCCATGTGAGAGACTCAGACTCGGTCTCAACCTTTAAGTCTTTATTGAAGACTCATCTCTTCCGTAGGTCCTATGATTGAGTGTAGTCTTGCCCAGGAGTGTAAAGGTGAACGGAAAGGCACTGAGCAATGATACGCCCTTGCTGTCTCTGCCTGGCCGGTTCCCCTCTCTCAACTGGGATTCTCTCCCTCAAACCCTATTACAAGGGCTGAGTCACTGGCTTACTGGTGCTCTTCCATGCCATCCCCAGGAGGGGTGTGTCACTTGACTGGGTTGAGTCACTGATGTGATCTTCTTGTCCGGGTTGCCCCCCCCCCCCCCCATTGGGTTGTGCCGTGGGGGAGATCTTCTTTGGCTTTGTCTCGGGATGGTAAGTTTGTGTTTGGAGCTATCCCTCTAGTGGTGTGGAGGCTGTGCTTTGTAGTAAGACAAGAGTATTTCTCTTGTCTTATCCGGTGTCCTGTGTGAATTTAAGTATGCTCTCTCTAATTATCCCTCTCTTTCTTTCTCCTTTCTTTCTTTCTCGCTCTCTCTCTCTTTCTCAGAGGACCTGAGCCCTAGGACTATGCCTCAGGACTACCTGGCCTGATGACTCCTTGCTGTCCCCAGTCCACCTGGTCATGCTGCTGCTCCAGCACCTGTTCACCGGACATGCTACCTGTGCCAGACCTGCTGCTTTCAACTCTCTAGAGACAGCAGGAGCGGTAGAGATACTCTGAATGATCAGCTATGAAAAGCCAACTGACATTTACTCCTGCGGCGCTGACCTGTTGCACCCTCTACAACCACTGTGATTATTATTATTTGACCCTGCTTGTCATCTATGAACATTTGAACATCTTGGCCATGTTCTGTTATAATCTCCACCCGGCACAGCCAGAAGAGGACTGGCCACCCTTCGAAGCCTGGTTCCTCTAGGTTTCATCCTTGGTTCTGACCTTTCTAGGGAGTTTTTCCTAGCCACCATGCTTCTACACTTGCATTGCTTGCTGCTGTTCGTGGTTTTAGGCTGGGTTTCTGTACAGCACTTTGTGACATCAGCTGATGTAAGAAGGGCTTTGTAAATACATTTGATTGATTGAAATACATTTTAATGAATTGTGATACAGTGAATTATAAGTCAAATAATTTGTCTGTAAACAATTGTTGGAAAAATTACTAGTCATTTGTTACGCACGCCTCTATGAAGAGGGAACGCGACACCCTGCTACAACTAAACTCTCCATGAAGTGAAAAAGGTATGGACTGTAGGTGCGAGTAAGGATGACAACAGACAGAATGTGGTACCGTTTACAAGGACTTTATTCCTTTACACGGTAATATGGGGAAAAGGGGCTGGACAGAACCAAAGCAAAGAAAGTAAATCTCAAAGCCCCCCCCTCTCCTATCTTACCTGCCTACCCACTACTTACCTAATTTAGCACCACCTGGTGCCCTAACCAAAATACAGGGGGTGGTCCGCCCAGGTCTTACCTTGTGTGCCTAGACAGCGAATATGCTACGGGTATATGTATGCCCGCGGGCCTCTTGCCTAAGCACTCCCTAGGTGCCTTCCCCTTCCCCCCTGGGAACAAATGAAACAGAATATTAAACAATTTCACAAACAAACTAAGAAACAAACAAAGGACATCAAATAAGCTCTATATGAGCAACAAACTCACAAAACATACCAACTCTCAGCAATGAACTCCCTAGCAAATCTCTAGCAAAATCTCTAGCAAAATCTCTAGCAAAATCTCTTTCCTACAAAATTCTCTCTCCTGAACAGAACACTGGCATTTAGATATCTTCAGATGGAATGGGTAATTGGAGACAGCTGTCTTGACGAGGGGGCGGGGTCAGCTCTCCAATTAGCCATGGAGTTGACCAATCAGCTGCTTGAGGGATTTCAGGAAGCCATTTCCTGAAATAAACACATGCAAATACACAAACTACAACACAAACTGGGGAATGTAACACGCCCACCACAAAAATTGCAAACCTAGTTTAAGCAATAACAAAAGCCAACGCATCCCCAGTTAGTAAACCCGTGATAGAGCGTCAGCAACCACATTCGCCGACCCCTTCACATAAGCTATCTGTACATTATATCCTTGTACAATCAGAGCCCACCGCATAAGGCGGCGGTTCTGGTTGTACATTTGTTTCAAGAACACCAATGGATTATGGTCCGTGAAGACCACTACAGGCAAGGCACTGGAGCCCACATATACCTCAAAGAACTGGAATAAAGGCAAGCAATAAAGGCAAGCAATAAAGCCAGCGTCTCTTGTTCGATTGTAGAGTACCTTGACTGACACGAGTTGAACTTACGGGAGAAGAAACTGACGGGCCGATCCCCTCCGTCTTCATATTCCTGTAAGAGAACCGCACCCACCCCCACTATACTAGCATCTACCTCCAACTTAAAAGGTTTGTCAAAGTTGGGGGCGGCAAGCACTGGAGCACTTCAAAGTAGCGCTTTAGCGGACTCAAAAGCGTAGTTACAGTCCTTGGACCACTTGAATGGTACCTTGGGAATAAGCAGAGATGAAAGGGGAGCTACTACAATTGAGAAAATCTTACAGAATGTACGATAGTACCCTACCATCCCCAGGAATCTGCGCAACTGGCGACGAGTAGTGGGAGCAGGAAAAGCAACAATTGCTTCCACTTTGCCAGTTACTGGGCGCACTTGACCTCGTCCCACTTGTTTCCCTAAGTAAGTCACTGTAGCTGTCATGTTTTGTCATTGATTATCATGCCTTGTCCCTGTTCTTCTCCTTCTATTCGTTTCCCTCTGCTGGTCTTATTAGGTTCTTTCCCTCTTTCTATCCCTCTCTCTCCCCCTCCCTCTCTCACTCTCCCGCTCTCTCTTCTCTCTATCGTTCCGTTCCTGCTCCCAGCTGTTCCTATTCCCCTAATCAATCATTTAGTCTTCCCACACCTGTTCCCGATCCTTTTCCCTGATTAGAGTCCCTATTTCTCTCCTTGTTATTCGTTTCTGCCCTGTCGGTTCCTTGTCTAGAATTCACCGTGCTGTGTTTGTGTATCGCCCTGTCGTGTCGTGTTTTCCTCAGATGCTGCGTGGTGAGCAGGTGTCTGAGTCTGTTTGGTTCAAGTGCCTTCCCGAGGCAACCTGCTGTACACCTGCTGTTCAAGATCGAGTCTCCAGTTTGTCCTCGTCATTTCGAGTGAAAGTTGTGTTTTTTGATTGTATTTACTTTACTGGATTAAAGACTCTGTTTTCGCCAAGTCGCTTTTGGGTCCTCTTTCACCTGCATGACAGAAGGAACCGACCAAGGAATGGACCCAGCGACTTCAGACGCTCGTTACACTGCCGTCGAGATCCAAGGAGCCATGCTCGGCAGACACGAGCAGGAATTGTCTGCTGCTCGCCATGCCGTGGAGAACCTGGCCGCTCAGGTTTCCGACCTCTCTGGACAGTTCCAGAGTCTTCGTCTCGTGCCACCTGTTACTTCCTGGCCTGCCGAGCCTCCAGAACCTAGGGTTAATAACCCACCTTGCTACTCCGGGCAGCCCACTGAGTGCCGCTCCTTTCTCACGCAGTGTGAGATTGTGTTCTCTCTCCAACCCAACACATACTCTAGAGAGAGAGCTCGGGTTGCTTACGTCATTTCACTCCTTACTGGCCGGGCTCGAGAATGGGGCACAGCTATCTGGGAGGCAAGGGCTGATTGCTCTAACAAGTACCAGAACTTTAAAGAGGAGATGATTCGGGTTTTTGACCGTTCAGTTTTTGGTAGGGAGGCTTCTAGGGCCCTGGCTTCCCTATGCCAAGGTGAACGGTCCATAACGGATTATTCTATTGAGTTTCGCACTCTTGCTGCCTCTAGTGAGTGGAACGAGCCGGCGCTGCTCGCTCGTTTTCTGGAGGGACTCCACGCAGTGGTTAAGGATGAGATTCTCTCCCGGGAGGTTCCTTCAGATGTGGACTCTTTGATTGCTCTCGCCATCCGCATAGAACGACGGGTAGATCTTCGTCACCGGGCTCGTGGAAGAGAGCTCGCATCAACGGTGTTTCCTGCTCCGCATCGCAACCATCTCCCTCCTCTGGCTCAGAGACTGAGCCCATGCAGCTGGGAGGGATTCGCATCTCGACTAAGGAGAGGGAACGGAGGATCACCAACCGCCTGTGCCTCTATTGCGGAGTTGCTGGACATTTTGTTAATTCATGTCCAGTAAAAGCCAGAGCTCATCAGTAAGCGGAGGGCTACAGGTGAGCGCAACTACTCAAGTCTCTCCATCAAAATCCTGTACTACTTTGTCGGTCCATCTACGCTGGACCGGTTCGGGTGCTACATGTAGTGCCTTGATAAACTCTGGGGCTGAGGGTTGTTTCATGGACGAAGCATGGGTTCGGAAACATGACATTCCTTTCAGAGAGTTAGAGAAGCCTACGCCCATGTTCGCCTTAGATGGTAGTCATCTTCCCAGTATCAGATTTGAGACACTACCTTTAACCCTCACAGTATCTGGTAACCACAGTGAGACTATTTCTTTTTGATTTTTCGTTCACCGTTTACACCTGTTGTTTTGGGTCATCCCTGGCTAGTATGTCATAATCCTTCTATTAATTGGTCTAGTAATTCTATCCTATCCTGGAACGTTTCTTGTCATGTGAAGTGTTTAATGTCTGCCATCCCTCCCGTTTCTTCTGTCCCTACTTCTCAGGAGGAACCTGGCGATTTGACAGGAGTGCCGGAGGAATATCATGATCTGCGCACGGTCTTCAGTCGGTCCCGAGCCAACTCCCTTCCTCCTCACCGGTCGTATGATTGTAGTATTGATCTCCTTCCGGGGACCACTCCTCCTCGGGGTAGACTATACTCTCTGTCGGCTCCCGAACGTAAGGCTCTCGAGGATTATTTGTCTGTGTCTCTTGACGCCGGTACCATAGTGCCTTCTTCCTCTCCGGCCGGGGCGGGGTTCTTTTTTGTTAAGAAGAAGGACGGTACTCTGCGCCCCTGCGTGGATTATCGAGGGCTGAATGACATAACGGTTAAGAATCGTTATCCGCTTCCCTTATGTCATCAGCCTTCGAGATTCTGCAGGGAGCCAGGTGCTTTACTAAGTTGGACCTTCGTAACGCTTACCATCTCGTGCGCATCAGAGAGGGGGACGAGTGGAAAATGGCGTTTAACACTCCGTTAGGGCATTTTGAGTACCGGGTTCTGCCGTTTGGTCTCGCCAATGCGCCAGCTGTTTTTCAGGCATTAGTTAATGATGTTCTGAGAGACATGCTGAACATCTTTGTTTTTGTCTATCTTGACGATATCCTGATTTTTTCTCCGTCACTCGAGATTCATGTTCAGCACGTTCGACGTGTTCTACAGCGCCTTTAGAGAATTGTCTCTACGTAAAGTCTGAGAAGTGCTCTTTTCATGTCTCCTCCGTTACTTTTCTCGGTTCCGTTATTTCCGCTGAAGGCATTCAGATGGATTCCGCTAAGGTCCAAGCTGTCAGTGATTGGCCCGTTCCAAGGTCACGTGTCGAGTTGCAGCGCTTTTTAGGTTTCGCTAATTTCTATCGGCGTTTCATTCGTAATTTCGGTCAAGTTGCTGCCCCTCTCACAGCTCTTACTTCTGTCAAGACGTGTTTTAAGTGGTCCGGTTCCGCCCAGGGAGCTTTTGATCTTCTAAAAGAACGTTTTTACGTCCGCTCCTATCCTCGTTACTCCTGACGTCACTAGACAATTCATTGTCGAGGTTGACGCTTCAGAGGTAGGCGTGGGAGCCATTCTATCCCAGCGCTTCCAGTCTGACGATAAGGTTCATCCTTGCGCTTATTTTTCTCATCGCCTGTCGCCATCTGAGCGCAACTATGATGTGGGTAACCGTGAACTGCTCGCCATCCGCTTAGCCCTAGGCGAATGGCGACAGTGGTTGGAGGGGGCGACCGTTCCTTTTGTCGTTTGGACAGACCATAAGAACCTTGAGTACATCCGTTCTGCCAAACGACTTAATGCCCGTCAAGCTCGTTGGGCGTTGTTTTTCGCTCGTTTCGAGTTTGTGATTTCTTACCGTCCGGGTAGCAAGAACACCAAGCCTGATGCCTTATCCCGTCTGTTTAGTTCTTCTGTGGCTTCTACTGATCCCGAGGGGATTCTTCCTTATGGGCGTGTTGTCGGGTTAACAGTCTGGGGAATTGAAAGACAGGTTAAGCAAGCACTCACGCACACTGCGTCGCCGCGCGCTTGTCCTAGTAACCTCCTTTTCGTTCCTGTTTCCACTCGTCTGGCTGTTCTTCAGTGGGCTCACTCTGCCAAGTTAGCTGGTCATCCCGGTGTTCGAGGCACTCTTGCGTCTATTCGCCAGCGCTTTTGGTGGCCGACTCAGGAGCGTGACACGCGCCGTTTCGTGGCTGCTTGTTCGGACTGCGCGCAGACTAAGTCGGGTAACTCTCCTCCTGCCGGTCGTCTCAGACCGCTCCCCATTCCTTCTCGACCATGGTCTCACATCGCCCTAGACTTCATTACCGGTCTGCCTTTGTCTGCGGGGAAGACTGTGATTCTTACGGTTGTCGATAGGTTCTCTAAGGCGGCACATTTCATTCCCCTCGCTAAACTTCCTTCCGCTAAGGAGACGGCACAAATCATTATCGAGAATGTATTCAGAATTCATGGCCTCCCGTTAGACGCCGTTTCAGACAGAGGCCCGCAATTCACGTCACAGTTTTGGAGGGAGTTCTGTCGTTTGATTGGTGCGTCCGTCAGTCTCTCTTCCGGGTTTCATCCCCAGTCTAACGGTCAAGCAGAGAGGCCAATCAGACGATTGGTCGCATACTACGCAGCCTTTCTTTCAGAAACCCTGCGTCTTGGGCAGAACAGCTCCCCTGGGCAGAATACGCTCACAATTCGCTTCCTTCGTCTGCTACCGGGTTATCTCCGTTTCAGAGTAGTCTGGGTTACCAGCCTCCTCTGTTCTCATCCCAGCTTGCCGAGTCCAGCGTTCCCTCCGCTCAAGCGTTTGTCCAACGTTGTGAGCGCACCTGGAGGAGGGTGAGGTCTGCACTTTGCCGTTACAGGGCACAGACTGTGAGAGCCGCCAATAAACGCAGGATTAAGAGTCCAAGGTATTGTTGCGGCCAGAGAGTGTGGCTTTCCACTCGCAACCTTCCTCTTACGACAGCTTCTCGTAAGTTGACTCCGCGGTTCATTGGTCCGTTCCGTGTCTCCCAGGTCGTCAATCCTGTCGCTGTGCGACTGCTTCTTCCGCGACATCTTCGTCGCGTCCATCCTGTCTTCCATGTCTCCTGTGTCAAGCCCTTTCTTCGCACTCCCGTTCGTCTTCCCTCCCCCTCCCGTCCTTGTCGAGAGCGCACCTATTTACAAGGTACATAAGATCATGGACATGCGTTCTCGGGGACGGGGTCACCAATACTTAGTGGATTGGGAGGGTTACGGTCCTGAGGAGAGGAGTTGGGTTCCGTCTCGGGACGTGCTGGACCGTTCACTCATTGATGATTTCCTCCGTTGCCGCCAGGATTCCTTCCTCGAGTGCGCCAGGAGGCGCTCGGTGAGTGGGGGGTACTGTCATGTTTTGTCATTGATTATCATGCCTTGTCCCTGTTCTTCTCCTTCTATTCGTTTCCCTCTGCTGGTCTTATTAGGTTCTTTCCCTCTTTCTATCCCTCTCTCTCCCCCTCCCTCTCTCACTCTCCCGCTCTCTCTTCTCTCTATCGTTCCGTTCCTGCTCCCAGCTGTTCCTATTCCCCTAATCAATCATTTAGTCTTCCCACACCTGTTCCCGATCCTTTTCCCTGATTAGAGTCCCTATTTCTCTCCTTGTTATTCGTTTCTGCCCTGTCGGTTCCTTGTCTAGAATTCACCGTGCTGTGTTTGTGTATCGCCCTGTCGTGTCGTGTTTTCCTCAGATGCTGCGTGGTGAGCAGGTGTCTGAGTCTGTTTGGTTCAAGTGCCTTCCCGAGGCAACCTGCTGTACACCTGCTGTTCAAGATCGAGTCTCCAGTTTGTCCTCGTCATTTCGAGTGAAAGTTGTGTTTTTTGATTGTATTTACTTTACTGGATTAAAGACTCTGTTTTCGCCAAGTCGCTTTTTTTTTTCACCTGCATGACAGTAGCCTTCCCAAACTCACACTCGGCCAAATTGAGGGTTAAAGAAGCATTCTCCAACCGCTGAAACACACTTTTCAAAGTGGAGAGATGATCAGACCAAGTAGACGAATGAATCACCACATCGTCAAGGTAAGCAGTACAATTTGGCACATCTGCAAACACAATGTTAACTAGCCGCTGAAAAGTAGCAGGTGCATTACACATGCCAAAGGGCATCACAGTGTATTGTACAAAGTTATCTGGCGTAACAAAAGCCAATATGTCAGAAGCTCGAGAGATCAGAGGCACCTGCCAATAACCTTTTAACAAATCTAACTTACTAGCGTAAGCAGCAGAGCCAATTCTATCAATACAGTCATCTAAGCGTGGTAGAGGAAAAGAATCAGACTTTGTAACTGCATTTACGCGACGATAGTCCGTACATAAGCGGGACGTACCGTCAGGCTTAGGAACAAGAATACATGGGGAACTACAGGAGCTGTTACTGGGTTTTGCCATGTCATTCTGTAATAAATAATGCTACCTCACTTTTCATTACTTCCCTTTTCTTAGCATTAACCCGGTACGGATGCTGACGTATAGGAACAGCATTCCCCACATCCACGTCATGTTCCAAGATGGATGTGTGACTTGGAATGTCCTGAAACACACTGAGAAAACTGTTTATCAATAGGATAAGATCCTTAGTTTGATCATTATCCAAATGTTCCATTTGAGAGGGTAACTTCTTCAGCATCTCTGAATTACATAGGCGTTCACCTTGCTGTAACGTATGGCGTAACTCCAACCCATCCTCCTTATCCTCATCTAGGTCCCAGCCAGGCTTCAGCACCACCGCAGCCACACTGGAGACGGCGGGCTGGACCGGCTTACTTGAGGAGCTGTCGGGAGAATCACGCACATAATATGTTTTCAGCATGTTAACATGACACACATGGGAAGAACGCTTTCGATCTGAATGGCCAACAGCCTTTTTGTCATAATGCAACTTCATGCGTTTTTGAGACGAGGAGAGAGACTTTTGGGCTAACGCACATGCGGCGTGCAGTCTCTCCCGCATCTTACTGACATAATCCAACACATTTTTAGGGGCGCTACTGGGTGTAGGAGATAAGATATGCTCCCTCAAAACTTTCAGCGGACCCCGTGGGGTGTGTCCAAACACAAGGTCAGCAGGGCTGAACCCTAAGGACTCTTGTATCGTTTCCCTTATAGCGAATAGGACAAAGGGCACCCCCTCATCCCAATCAGTACTGGTTTCCATACAATACTTGCGTAGCATTGCCTTCAGTGTCTGATGCCAGCGTTCTAGAGCCCCTTGACTCTCTGGATGATATGGACTGGAGACCTGATGGGAAATACACAATGTCTTTAACACATTTGAAAACAGTTTAGACATGAAGTTGGATCCCTGATCAGTTTGGATTACATTAGGGAGTCCAAACGTAGAGAAGAACTTCACCAGTGCCTTCACCAGTCTTAGCCGTTATAGTACGGAGGAATAGCCTCTGGGTATCGAGTAGCACTGCACATTATTGTTAGTAGGAACTGGTTACCTGACCTGTTTTTCGGCAATGGACCTACACAATCAATTATCACTCTTTCAAACGGTTCCCCCACCACAGGAATCGGGCAGAGCTGTCATGTTTGTCATTCATTGTCATGTCTTGTCCCTGTGCTCCCCATGCTATTCGTTTCCCTCTGCTGGTCTTGTTTGGTTCTATCCTTCTCTCTCCCCCTCCCTCTCTCACTCTCTCGCTCTCTCTTCTCTCTGTCGTTCCGTTCCTGCTCCCAGCTGTTCCTATTCCCCTAATCATCATTTAGTCTTTCCACACCTGTTCCCGATCCTTTCCCCTGATTAGACTCCCTATTTATTCCTTTGTGATCCGTTCCTGTTCCATCGGTTCCTTGTTTTGTATTCCATGCTGTAATTGCGTTTCGCCCTGTCCTGTCGTGTTTTTTGCCGTGATTGTGTATCACCCTGTCCTGTCGTGTTTTGTGCCTTCTTCAGACGCTGCGTGTGAGCAGGTGTCTCAGTTGACTACGGCCTGCGCCTACCCGGCGACCTGCAGTCTGTGGCCGCTTCTCCAGTTGTTTTCCCCTCTACTATCTAGAGGATTTCAGTTATTCGGTTTTGAGCATTAATAAACTCTGTTTCTGTTAAGTCGCGTTTGGGTCCTCCTTCACCTGCATAACAGAAGGAACCGATCAAAGAATGGACCCAGCGACTTCAGACGCTCGTTACACTGCCGTCGAGATCCAAGGAGCCATGCTCGGCAGACACGAGCAGGAATTGTCTGCTGCTCGCCATGCCGTGGAGAACCTGGCCGCTCAGGTTTCCGACCTCTCTGGACAGTTCCAGAGTCTACGTCTCGTGCCACCTGTTACTCCCTGGCCTGCCGAGCCTCCTGAACCCAGGGTTAATAACCCACCTTGCTACTCCGGGCAGCCCACTGAGTGCCGCTCCTTTCTCACGCAGTGTGAGATTGTGTTCTCTCTCCAACCCCACACATACTCTAGAGAGAGAGCTCGGGTTGCTTTCGTCATTTCACTCCTTACTGGCCGGGCTCGAGAATGGGGCACAGCTATCTGGGAGGCAAGGGCTGATTGCTCTAACAGATTCCAGAACTTTAAAGAAGAGATGATTCGGGTTTTTGACCGTTCAGTTTTTGGTGAGGAGGCTTCTAGGGCCCTGGCTTCCTTATGCCAAGGTGAACGGTCCATAACGGATTATTCCATTGAGTTTCGCACTCTTGCTGCCTCTAGTGAGTGGAACGAGCCGGCGCTGCTCGCTCGTTTTCTGGAGGGACTCCACGCAGTGGTTAAGGATGAGATTCTCTCCCGGGAGGTTCCTTCAGATGTGGACTCCTTGATTGCTCTCGCCATCCGCATAGAACGACGGGTAGATCTTCGTCACCGGGCTCGTGGAAGAGAGCTCGCATCAACGGTGTTTCCCTGCTCCGCATCGCAACCATCTCCCTCTGGCTTTGAGACTGAGCCCATGCAGCTGGGAGGGATTCGCATCTCGAATAAGGAGAGGGAACAGAGGATCACCAACCGCCTGTGCCTCTATTGCGGAGTTGCTGGACATTTTGTTATTTCATGTCCAGTAAGAGGCCAGAGCCCATCAGTAAGCGGAGGGCTACTGGTGAGCGCTACTACTCAGGTCCCTTCATCTAGATCTTGTACTACTATGTCGGTCCATCTACGCTGGACCGGTTCGGGTGCTACATGCAGTGCTTTGATTGACTCTGGGGCTGAGGGTTGTTTCATGGACGAAGCATGGGCTCGGAAACATAACATTCCTTTCAGACCGTTAGACAGGCCTACGCCCATGTTTGCCTTAGATGGTAGTCATCTTCCCAGTATCAAATTTGAGACACTACCTTTAACTCTCACAGTATCTGGTAACCACAGTGAGACTATATCTTTTTTGATTTTCCGTTCACCGTTTACACCTGTTGTTTTGGGTCACCCCTGGCTTGTATGTCATAATCCTTCTATTAATTGGTCTAGTAATTCTATCCTATCCTGGAACGTTTCTTGTCATGTGAAGTGTTTAATGTCTGCCATCCCTCCCATTTCTTCTGTCCCTACTTCTCAGGAGGAACCTGGCGATTTGACAGGAGTGCCGGAGGAATATCATGATCTGCGCACGGTCTTCAGTCGGTCGTCCCGAGCCAACTCCCTTCCTCCTCACCGGTCGTATGATTGTAGTATTGATCTCCTTCCGGGGACCACTCCTCCTCGAGGTAGACTATACTCTCTGTCGGCTCCCGAACGTAAGGCACTCGAGGATTATTTGTCTGTGTCTCTTGACGCCGGTACCATAGTGCCTTCTTCCTCTCCGGCCGGGGCGGGGTTCTTTTTTTAAGAAGAAGGACGGTACTCTGCGCCCTGCGTGGATTATCGAGGGCTGAATGACATAACGGTTAAGAATCGTTATCCGCTTCCCCTTATGTCATCAGCCTTCGAGATTCTGCAGGGAGCCAGGTGCTTTACTAAGTTGGACCTTCGTAACGCTTACCATCTCGTGCGCATCAGAGAGGGGGACGAGTGGAAAACGGCGTTTAATACTCCGTTAGGGCATTTTGAGTACCGGGTTCTGCCGTTCGGTCTCGCCAATGCGCCAGCTGTTTTTCAGGCATTAGTTAATGATGTTCTGAGAGACATGCTGAACATTTTTGTTTTTGTCTATCTTGACGATATCCTGATTTTTTCTCCGTCACTCGAGATTCATGTTCAGCACGTTCGACGTGTTCTACAGCGCCTTTTAGAGAATTGTCTCTACGTAAAGGCTGAGAAGTGCTCTTTTCATGTCTCCTCCGTTACTTTTCTCGGTTCCGTTATTTCCGCTGAAGGCATTCAGATGGATTCCGCTAAGGTCCAAGCTGTCAGTGATTGGCCCGTTCCAAGGTCACGTGTCGAGTTGCAGCGCTTCTTAGGTTTCGCTAATTTCTATCGGCGTTTCATTCGTAATTTCGGTCAAGTTGCTGCCCCTCTCACAGCTCTTACTTCTGTCAAGACGTGTTTTAAGTGGTCCGGTTCCGCCCAGGGAGCTTTTGATCTTCTAAAAGAACGTTTTACGTCCGCTCCTATCCTCGTTACTCCTGACGTCACCAGACAATTCATTGTCGAGGTTGACGCTTCAGAGGTAGGCGTGGGAGCCATTCTATCCCAGCGCTCCCAGTCTGACGATAAGGTTCATCCTTGCGCTTATTTTTCTCATCGCCTGTCGCCATCTGAGCGCAACTATGATGTGGGTAACCGTGAACTGCTCGCCATCCGCTTAGCCCTAGGCGAATGGCGACAGTGGTTGGAGGGGGCGACCGTTCCTTTGTCGTTTGGACAGACCATAAGAACCTTGAGTACATCCGTTCTGCCAAACGACTTAATGCCCGTCAAGCTCGTTGGGCGTTGTTTTTCGCTCGTTTCGAGTTTGTGATTTCTTACCGTCCGGGTAGCAAGAACACCAAGCCTGATGCCTTATCCCGTCTGTTTAGTTCTTCTGTGGCTTCTACTGATCCCGAGGGGATTCTTCCTTATGGGCGTGTTGTCGGGTTAACAGTCTGGGGAATTGAAAGACAGGTTAAGCAAGCACTCACGCACACTGCGTCGCCGCGCGCTTGTCCTAGTAACCTCCTTTTCGTCCCTGTTTCCACTCGTCTGGCTGTTCTTCAGTGGGCTCACTCTGCCAAGTTAGCGGGTCATCCCGGTGTTCGAGGCACTCTTGCGTCTATTCGCCAGCGCTTTTGGTGGCCGACTCAGGAGCGTGACACGCGCCGTTTCGTGGCTGCCTGTTCGGACTGCGCGCAGACTAAGTCGGGTAACTCTCCTCCTGCCGGTCGTCTCAGACCGCTCCCCATTCCTTCTCGACCATGGTCTCACATTGCCTTAGACTTCATTACCGGTCTGCCTTTGTCTGCGGGGAAGACTGTGATTCTGACGGTTGTCGATAGGTTCTCTAAGGCGGCACATTTCATTCCCCTCGCTAAACTTCCTTCCGCTAAGGAGACGGCACAAATCATTATTGAGAATGTATTCAGAATTCATGGCCTCCCGTTAGACGCCGTTTCAGACAGAGGTCCGCAATTCACGTCACAGTTTTGGAGGGAGTTCTGTCGTTTGATTGGTGCGTCCGTCAGTCTCTCTTCCGGGTTTCATCCCCAGTCTAACGGTCAAGCAGAGAGGGCCAATCAGACGATTGGTCGCATACTACGCAGCCTTTCTTTCAGGAACCCTGCGTCTTGGGCAGAACAGCTCCCCTGGGCAGAATACGCTCACAATTCGCTTCCTTCGTCTGCTACCGGGTTATCTCCGTTTCAGAGTAGTCTGGGTTACCAGCCTCCTCTGTTCTCATCCCAGCTTGCCGAGTCCAGCGTTCCCTCCGCTCAAGCGTTTGTCCAACGTTGTGAGCGCACCTGGAGGAGGGTGAGGTCTGCACTTTGCCGTTACAGGGCACAGACGGTGAGAGCCGCCAATAAACGCAGGATTAAGAGTCCAAGGTATTGTTGCGGCCAGAGAGTGTGGCTTTCCACTCGCAACCTTCCTCTTACGACAGCTTCTCGTAAGTTGACTCCGCGGTTCATTGGTCCGTTCCGTGTCTCCCAGGTCGTCAATCCTGTCGCTGTGCGACTGCTTCTTCCGCGACATCTTCGTCGCGTCCATCCTGTCTTCCATGTCTCCTGTGTTAAGCCCTTTCTTCGCACCCCGTTCGTCTTCCCTCCCCCTCCCGTCCTTGTCGAGAGCGCACCTATTTACAAGGTACATAAAATTATGGACATGCGTTCGGGACGGGGTCACCAATACCTAGTGGATTGGGAGGGTTACGGTCCTGAGGAGAGGAGTTGGGTTCCGTCTCGGGACGTGCTGGACCGTTCGCTCATCGATGATTTCCTCCGTTGCCGCCAGGATTCCTCCTCGAGTGCGCCAGGAGGCGCTCGGTGAGTGGGGGTACTGTCATGTTTGTCATTCATTGTCATGTCTTGTCCCTGTGCTCCCCATGCTATTCGTTTCCCTCTGCTGGTCTTGTTTGGTTCTATCCTTCTCTCTCCTCCCTCTCTCACTCTCTCGCTCTCTCTTCTCTCTGTCGTTCCGTTCCTGCTCCCAGCTGTTCCTATTCCCCTAATCATCATTTAGTCTTTCCACACCTGTTCCCGATCCTTTCCCCTGATTAGACTCCCTATTTATTCCTTTGTGATCCGTTCCTGTTCCATCGGTTCCTTGTTTTGTATTCCATGCTGTAATTGCGTTTCGCCCTGTCCTGTCGTGTTTTTTGCCGTGATTGTGTATCACCCTGTCCTGTCGTGTTTTGTGCCTTCTTCAGACGCTGCGTGTGAGCAGGTGTCTCAGTTGACTACGGCCTGCGCCTACCCGAAGCGACCTGCAGTCTGTGGCCGCTTCTCCAGTTGTTTTCCCTCTACTATCTAGAGGATTTCAGTTATTCGGTTTTGAGCATTAATAAACTCTGTTTCTGTTAAGTCGCGTTTGGGTCCTCCTTCACCTGCATAACAAGACCACGCCTGGTCATGGGCGAGTGACAGCACCTGCTGTCTGAACGGTGTAGGAACAACCACTTTACACACTTCACTCCAGTCATTAATGGTGTCATGAGATGCCCATTTACGCATCAAAACTCCTGCTTCCATAAAGTAGGCGGTCTCTCTAGTTTTAGCTTCTCAATGGAAATTACCGAAGCAAAACACTTGCGAAGACTGGTGTCTTCTTTTGACATTCACTCACCTTCTCAGGGGTGACAGACAAAAGAATGTCGTGTAATTGGGGCGCAATTTTCGTTTTCCCCTGCCTTAGTGTTTACGGGGATAAAAACTGTCGGCATTGCAGAAGGCATACTGGTGCATTGTCTTCTACTTCAACGTTCTCAAAAATGGAACTAGCCAAATCCACCACATCTCCTAGCTTGCGAGATTGTGCCCTCGTTAACACACAAGCAGGAAAAACATGTGGAAATGCTTGAACCAATTTCTCATCTGTAGTTCTGATTTCTG